>NC_142745.1:13697500-13847500 GCF_051943395.1 Hippocampus bargibanti
TGAGGCAAGCCGCTCAAAAAAATGTTTTATACAACACAGTAATTTATCAGTATATTGATACATTTCACAGCTTCTTTGTAAGAAGTGCAAGGTTAAATTATCCCATCAATCAGGCTCCAAAAATAACCTGCACAAGCCATATGTACAATTTGTAGAAAACATACAAGCAAGGGAACCAGCTATTAATGAAGTTTCTTGTGTGTCTGCCTGCATCTGTTGCAATATCACAACATCTAAGACGTACAACCCAGAGCTCCTTGAGACACTTTATGCAAAAAGCTATCAATTCCATCAAGCCATCAATGACGATCACAAACCTTCACTTTTGTACAGATGACGGCTGAAGAAACCTTCTCATCGATGGACCACTCCTGTACGACTGAGAGCTTACACAGACGATCACAAAGGTAAATAAAATGACTTTATTATACATGTATTATATACTGTTTATTTCTTTAATTACAATACCATAGCACATTTATTATACATAAAATAAGGTATATTGTGTGTAGTTTTAAGGCTTATTTAGTAGAAAATTATGTTTTATGGGGACCTGGGAACGGATTATTCTCATTTTAATGGTTTCCTATGTGGAATTAATGTTTGGAATACACACTTTTCACCTTACACACACTATCTGGGAACGAATTAAGTTTGTAAGCCAAGGTATCACTGTAATACAGGGGTGTCAAAGTCATTTTTTGCCGCGGGCCACATTGTAGTTATGGTTTCCTCTCGAGGGCCGTTATGAATTTGGGGAACCCATTAGAATGTTTAAATCCCTTCAAATATTACTTATAGAGCACACAGCAAATTAATGAATAACTTGTTTTCAAATCTGAAGTCAAGAATAATGACTTTTATTATGGTTGACAGCCAAAAATATGAAATTTTGGCTCAGATTTTAGCAATCATCGTGGAATTTAACAAGTTTGATTTGCTTTCGCGGGCCGAAAAAATGATGTGGCGGGCCGGATTTGGCCCGCGGGCCTTGACTTTGACACATGTGCTGTAATACATTTTCAAGTCACTACCCTGACTGAATCACGATCAACCACATCTGTGAAATTTCTACAATCAAGCCAAGGCCAACTAGTACGTAGAATTGCACTGAGCTTTCTTGGATAAACAAATAATCATTCAATTGATTATCAGGAAATACATACATGTAATTTCTTGGCTTTACACACAGTATAGTGTGTGAAAATGGAGTCCCCAATGTTCCCCAATGAAAACAAATCAAAACTATTGCCAAAAGAAGCCAAATAGTGTGCTTAAATCCTTCATAGAACCACCATGAAAGTAAGTGTCAATGTGTGGTTTTGACCTTTTTAACATACAACACTCTCACTGCCGATGATATCATCACCCGAGCTCGGCAAACACATCGCCGCCGCCATCTGCTCAGCCCTCGGGAAGTCCGTGGGCCACCCACGGATGCCCGTCTGACATCCCCAAGTCATGTCAGCCATGATAATAAGTGGCTGACAGCTGCCTGATGGACCCCGTGAGTCGTTTTACATCCAGGCTCTATTCTCAAACATCTATCCATCCATTATCGATAAGCACCTGCTGTACTCATTTGGCAACTGACTTAACTGACTCTGGGCAAACTCAAATTGACATCAATGGATGGTTTATTGACTTTCATGAACCTTGCAAGTTTGTTTTGGGGAGAGTGGGAAGGCAGAGATGTCTTCCTAAGGGTGGATGGCTGGGTGGACGGATGGATGGATGGATGGATGGATGGATGGATGGATGGATGGATGGATGGATGGATGGATGGAGTGTTCCAAGGTAGTGTATGCTCATACATACCTGTCAACCTTAGGTAATAGTTTCCCTTATAAATGATTACAATTCCCGTATAAAAGTTGTAGTACGACGTACGGTATTTGAAATTATAAAAAAACGCTAAGAAACGGGGAAATACAGACAGTTTACTGCGCATGTGCACATTGTGCCTTAATCAATCCGACTGTACGCAGCGAGAAAAAAATATATAGGGTGTATAAACAATTGAGGATTACTTTTGCTGTTTTGCCGTATAAACGTAGTGTTCAATTCGCATCGCGGAATCGTTACTCGTCACTCGAGTGTGTAGTGACACAATTTGGCCTGCAGATGACAGACTTTCAAGCAAATCTCAATGCTGTAGAAGCCGCAACGCTTGTGGTACATTATTGAGTATAAAAACCTTGCAAGAAAAGTGAAAATCACATATAGACAATCTTAAAAAGAACACCCAAAAAGATGACTAGCAATTAAAGCAGGCAAAATTTACGACTGGCATATTTACACAGTAAAGACAAAATCTTTTTTTAAATCGCTTTGAACAGGACTTACTTTTGTGATGCAGACTTTCTTTTTTTAACGAAATACAGACACGTGTACCAACGAGATGCCTAAAAAATCACAATCGCGTTTATGCAGGTGCTTCCTGCACATTGATCATGACTAACCCCGCTCAATAAAACCCGGAATTTTAGCACGCACTCAAACATGTATTAAAAAAACAAAAGCGTCCGGCCATAAAAATGCACTGGAAGGAGAGCTATGGCAGTGGATGACGCCAAAGAGAGGCGTGTGCACGCTACGTGAGGCGCACACGAATACTGGGGATGGAGAGAGAGCGAGGGGAGCGAGCGAGTGTGTGAGAGAGAGAGAGAGAGAGAGAGAGAGAGAGAGAGAGAGAGAGAGAGAGAGAGAGAGAGAGAGAGAGAGAGAGAGAGAGAGAGAGAGAGAGAGAGAGAGAGAGAGAGAGAGAGAGAGAGAGAGAGAGAGAGAGAGAGAGAGAGAGAGAGAGAGAAAATGTTGGCTACAGGAGTATAAGATCGATGCCACAGTTGGGCGGGAGGGTCACTTGATGGAAGAAAGGATGCACGCCGCTGCTCACGCTACTTTGCCGGGGTACCACAAAGCTATGCGGGCGTGCGCACGCACACACGCTGTCCTGATGACATACTCGGACGTCTTCATGAGTGAGTCTTGTCATCTTTCTTGGTGAGTTCCCTGTTATAAATAAGTAAAAAAAATGGAAGTTTGTGGATGATACGAGCAGAAGCGGGCTGCTGTTCAGCAGATTGGTATGGTGCATTTGCGGACTACCGTAATTTGTAACTTCCCCGAAATGTACAATGATTAATGACCACGTAGCGGTCTCTATTCTTCTCGCTCTTTTTTCATCCCTTTACTGGACCTCTCCAGAGGGTCTCGAGCGTCATCTGGAGAGGAGACGAGACTAGCGTTGGAGCTAAATCCTCACCCTCAGCCGCAAAAAGGGAGAAGCAGAAGCAGCCTGCACTTTTTGTCGGTCGCTTGCTATATTTAGAATTCAAATGAGTGGAAGTGTGAATGGGAGTTTAAATTGGCTTTTGGGATACGAGTGCCTCTCATCTGAGAGGCATAAGGCTAAATTTACGCTGCAGGTCCCGTCACGTGTCTATATCAAGTGCCTGAAGCGGGTTTTTTTCGAGAGGCTGTTTCCATGTACATTTTAGATGGCACCTTTTCAATATGACTGCACTTGCAGGGATATCTCTTATTGTGGGCTCTCTGATTTTGATATTTGGAGAAAGATTCTGGTAATTTTCACTCTTAACTCATACACTGCCAGACATGTGCAAAGATGTGTCCACTCCAGTGCCGGGGTTTTTGCCATTGTCACTTAAATTCCAGGACCCACAGAATATTGACTTTCAGGACTACATAAACATTTAATGGAGCGTAAGAAACCTTAGACTCTCTTCTTTCACCAGAAAAAATAGTTAATTCCTAAATTATATGGGTCTGGAGTTATATGACCTTGAAATGAGGGCTGTTGTTCAAAATACAATGCAATACATACATATTGGTTTATATAGCGCTTTAACAACAGCTGCATTGCCAGAGGTCTGGTCAGCGCTTTATCGGCACAAAAGCATGAAAAAACAAAACCCGAACAAATTCAGGAATGGCGCTCAAGGTCATATTTTAAATTTCCGAATCAATTTGTGAATGGCAGTGAATGATTTAATATTTATGATTAAACAAATCTTAATTTGAAATGATTTCGGTAATTTTATTTGTTTTGCACAACATATCAATCAATATTCAATAAATGAAGCTGTAATTTTACCAAAAGCAATTCCTAAACGAAAAAATAAATAAATATAAAAGTTGTCAATTGAAAAGAATATTCATATTTTCTAACTCATTCACTGATAGACACGCACACACGCACACACCCTGACCCTCTTTTGTTAACAGGTCAATCTCCCGATTTGTGTGTTAGGAAATAAGGCAGGCGTAGCTAATGATACGCTAACACGCCAACGGTCTTCCTGGTTGGGCTGCAGCTCTCCTAACGGTCATGTTTAATCAACCTCTCATTGGGTAACGGTCTCACAGTTTGGGGGGCGGGGAGGTGGATGCTCTGGAGGCACAAAGGGGTGGGAAGGGGGGGGGGGTCTCTTGGTATGAGTATAGTAGTAGTAGTAGTCGTCGTCGTCGTCGTGGTAGCCGCCACTGTGCACTCACAGACCATGTAATTGTGTTACGTACACTAATTCGCCTGATGCAATAATGCACTCGCTTCTGCTTCTGACCCACATTCCCCCCCACGCCCCACACCTCCATACAGGGCACCCCACCTGACCCCAGTTGCATTTAAATGACTCCTGCCTCATTGCCACTGATTGAACCAGAATGTAATCGACTGTTTCAAATATTGGTTTTGTTCCTGGACCTTCCTAACGGGCAACATGGTTGACACAGACTGATGTTCTCAATGATTTCACCGCCGCGCACGTCATTTGCTATCACCTCCAGGGTTAGGAAGACAAAGTAATACACTATCACCAAGGAGGCAGTGAGCTCAGAATAGATTAAAAAAGGAGATGAAACGACTACAAGATGAAATGATCAGTGAATAGGAGACATCAATAAATAATAATAACAGTATTCCAAAATTATTGTGGCATGTGGGTTAGTTGTAGTTGAGGTGTATTTACTCCGCTGCATTGGTCAAATGATGCAATTACAATGCTCACAAGGCAGTGGTGGAAAAATGAAAAAAAAAAATGATTATTTTGAATAAGGCCTTTTCCAAACAAGTAAATAAATGCTAAATGTTATTTCTTTTGTCATGAACTCATTCACTGGCAGACGATGTACAAAAAATGTGTCCACTCCAGTGCCAGGGTTTTTGTCATTCTCACTCAAATACTAGGACCCAGGAGAATATTGAGTTTTAGGACTACATAAACATTCAATGCAGCGGAAGAAACCTTCAACTTTCTTGATTCATTAGGAAAAGAGTTAAAAACGACAGTTGCTTAGACAAAACAGAAACACCCTTAGCCACACGTACCAATGGTCGATTTAGCGTACTGGTACTGGGACGCTAAGTCACACAAACGCACACCTCGTTGGTGTTTTTCGATGATATCCTTCTTCGACTCCGCCGTAATGTTTCTTCGTCTTAACACTAGACTGTGGCGGGGTCTTTTTTGGTCCCATAAGAGCAAAAGTACTCCACTCGATAACAAACCAAATCTGCACTCAAACAGAGGGGGTGTGGAAAATTAGTCCGCCAGCGTGGCGCTGTTCGACCGTGTGGTTTGGTTCGTCCGCCAGAAACTAGTTCGTCAGCCAAGATTAGATTCTCACGAAAAATTCATTAGCTAAAGCTTTCGTAAGTATCACTGTATTTATAAACATGTCAGAAATGCTGGTTCAAGCTGCAAAGTTTAATCAGTAAAGGCTCCATATTATCCAGATGGTCAGTATGTGTGTAGTCTGCTTTTGTGGTAGATGACTTCGATTGAAACTGCTCTTTCGTGTGCATGCTTGTGTGTGTGTGTGCGCGCATGCCTCATTTGCATCCAAACGGCAGCACACACCACATTTACCCAACAGCAACAGAATAATGACAAAATAAGCAATTGGATCGAGCGTCATTCATTGCCTTCTAGCTTTTCACCGCAGTGACTTTGTTTTCTTTTTTTCCTTCTTTTCCGGCAAATAAAAAAACATGATTGCTTTTTTTTCGTCCGCCACCGGCGACTTTTTATTGGTCAGCGCAGACTGTGATGAGCTTCAGGCCCCTCGCCACTAATCTCACTGCGAGAGCGGCAGCGGATGTCTAGCGGGAGCGGTTAAAATGGGCACTATGTCATGGCAACGTGCTCGACTTCTAATAAGCGCAGAATGCTCGGAGGGAGCGTGGCCGAGGCAAATGTGACACAGGGGGACAATTCCGACACATTGCCACAACACAGGCGGTAAAGCCCCCCCCCCTCCCTTCCCAACTAAATCGCGCCCCTAGCATCGCATGCCATTATCTGCACCCATATGCATTATACATGCAGATACAGGACTGTATCTGAAATTGCTGTTAGGAAAAGGCGGCCAGATGAAGGGCACAGTCGGATTTAGCCATGCGTAGCCGCTCCCCTCCCATCCGTCTTTCCTGGGCTCTGTCTCTGCTTGTCCATAAATCTCATTGGCGGTCCTCCCCGGTTAGCTGGCTAGCTATTAGCTGTCTAGCTGGCTGGCTGTCAACTGTCTAGCTGGCTAGCTGTTGACTAACTGGCTACCAATTAGCTATTTATTAGTTCTCCATTAGCAAGCTGGCTAGCTATTATCTGTTTAGCTGGCTGGCTGTTGGCTATCTGGCTATCTTTTCGCTACTTATTTGCTATCCATTATCTAGCTCACGAGCTATTAGCTGTCTAGCTGACTGGTTATAAGCTGTCTAGCTCTTGGCTATTTGGCTATCAATTAGCTATTTATTAGCTCTCTATTAGCAAGCTGGCTTGCTATTAGCTGTCTAGCTGACTGGCTGTAAGCTGTCTAGCAGGCTATCGATTCGCTATTTATTTGCTATCCATTATCTAGCTAGCTAGCTATTAGCTGTCTATCTGACTGGATGTAAGCTGTCGCGGTGGCTAGCTGTTGGCTATTTGGCTATCTATTAGCTATTTACAGGTATTTGCTATCCAATATCTAGCTTGCTAGCTTTCTATCTACTTGCGTTACTTCGGGGTTGAGTGACCGCTTCTGCATGTGGCTGCCGTTGCTCACCCACAGAATAAAATATGCTGTGAGTGTAAAGTGACCTTGATAGTGAAAGGCGCTTAAAAATGAAATGTATTACAGTAAAGTCTCGTTATATCGATATCGGATATATCGATAGTCCCGGTAATATCGATACTATTTCTATGCACGCACGGAGAAAATTACATGCAAACAGGGTCGGATATATCGATAGTCCCGGTTATATCGATATTTTTTCGGACTCCCTTGAATATCGATATAACGAGACTTTACTGTATTATTATTATTATTATTATTATTATTAATGTTGACCTCAAGCAGGCCTCTGCTGCCTGAGCTGAGTAGGCGACGGCATGGAAAGTAAAACTGACCTCCAGTTCTAGGGATGAAAACCCCAAACGAGACTCTTCTATAATTCAGTAAAGAAGAACGAAGAGGGCGTATGCATTTGTGGTCACACTGATGCATCACCTGCTACGCTGCATACCTCATCATTAACCTTTCTTAAGTGCATGAGTGTAAGGGGTGAGCCGTGGTCTACCCGGCCACAAAAGGATCTGTGGCTATTGCAGCTGCGGGAAATACGCAATGATTGTTTCAAATGGGAATGTGAGTACTCCAGCCTGAATATGAAGTCTTTTGTTGTAACAACTTGATGAAAAGGTGTCTTCCACTGTCATCTGTAATTCTTTTGAAGGTGCCGGATGTTTCACTTCTCAACCAAGGAGCTTCGTCAGCGAACTAAAATTTGCTGGTGGCCCGACCAGCAAATTTCAATTCACTGATGAAGCTCCTCCGATGAGAAGCAAAACGTCCAAACTAAAATCTGCTGGTAGCTCTGGCCCCTACGAGCAAATTTTAGTATGCTCACGGAGCTCCTCGGATGAAAAGCGAAACGTCCGAACTAAGATTTGCTGGTAGCTCGGGCCCCAACAGCAAATTTTAATTGGCTGACAAAGCTCCTCGGATGAGAAGTGCAACGTCAGATACCGTCGAAGTACAAATGACGGCCGAAGTAACATTTTCATCAATGGACCACTCCTGTACGACTGAGAGTTTACACAGACGTAATAACAACTTGGTATTAGCCATTTCGGTCACATTACTGTTTGCGACCAACGGGTGGCGCTGCCGGGCCCCGCCTGCAGTTGCACAGGTGTTGGTCGTTTTAATCAGTGGCAGTTCAAAGGACTAAGTTACATGGTTCTGGAGTTATACAGGGCACACAGAGATAAACCACCATTCACACTCACACTCACACAGAGGGATAATTTGAATTGTTCGGCCGCCCGATGATTGGTTAAAAACAAAACCCAATTTCCCCTTGGTGTATTTAAACTAGGACACATTTAACTGGAGTAATCCCACAGCTGATAAATTCAACCCATCGTTCTTCTTCTGACATCCAGCGGCACTTTACAAGTACAAGACCAGCTTTGTTTGAGAGAAAAAAGGGCACCTTTTGTCTTTTAGCCGCGTTGTCAAGCACGTATTAATCGATATATTTGCCTCTATGTTTATTTATTTGCTATCGATTTGCTATCTATTAGCTTTATAGCTGGATAGCTAGCTATCTATTAGCTATATAGCTATCTAACTGGCTAGCTACCTATGTATTAGCTATCTAGCTAGCTCGATAGCTAGCTATCTAACTCAGGGGTGTCAAAGTATTTTTTGCCGCGGGCCACATTGTTGTTACGGTTTCCTCCCACGGGCCGCTGTGAATTTGAGGAAGCCATTAGAATGTTTAATACTCTCCACATATTACATATAGGTCACACGACAAATTAATAAATACAGTAAAGTCTCGTTATATCGATATTATCGGGAGTCGGAAAAAAATATCGATATAACCGGACTATCGATATATCCGATCCTGCGGCATGTAAATTTTCTCCTTGCGTTCATAGAAATAGTATCGTAATAAGCAGTACTGTCAATATAACCGATCTCGATATAACGAGACTTTACTGTAACTAGTTTTCAAATCTAAAGTCAAGAAAAATGAATGTTATTGTGGTTTCCATACGACAATTTGAAATTTTCGTTCGGACTTTAGCAAGTATAATGGAATTTCAGAAGTTAGATATGCTTTCATCGGCTGAATAAAATTATGTGGCGGGCCAGATTTGGCCCCCATGCCTTGACTTTGACACCAGTGATCTAACTTATCCTGTGACTGTAACGCGACCTTTAGTTTTGAAAGGCGCTTGTAAATGAAATGTATTATTGTTATTATTATTACCTATTTTTTAGCTAGCTAGCTAGCTTTCTATCTATTTGAGTTACTTCCGGGTTGAGTGAACGCTGGCGCGTGTGGCTGCCACTGCTCACCCACTGCAAAACTTAGACTGTGACTGTAAAGTGACCTTGAGAGTTTTGAAAGGCGCTTATAAATGAAATGTATTATTTGTTGTTATGTGACCTTGAAATGAGGGCGGTCTTGGAATTGGAGTGAAATTGACAAAAACCCTGGCATTGCAGTGGACACATTTTAGCAAATTGTCTGGCAGTGAATGAGTTCACTGCCTTTTGGATATATGTGGGGTTACACTGGGTGCATCATATTTTTACAGTCAGAATCGGCCTTACAAATGGATTCGACTGACGCCTACAGGATGGGAGTGGTTTGACAATCGCTGTAACTTTCATGTTGTAGATTTTACCTGGCTGTCTACTTGTTGCTAGGAAGAATTATTGGTGCCCGAAAAACATTTGCAAAAACTAGCCATGCCCACTAGGACATTTGGGGCTGACGTTCACCGGGACAAGAACAAGGTGTAGAGACAAACTCACCCGGCGCACGACAAGAAGTAATGAGGATTAAGAGACGCGTCTTTTCATACACCGTTAATTTCATAATTGAATCGCTGCTCTGTATTCATTATAAATTTCACACCTCACTGCCCTTGGTGCAGACCGAATGGCTCATATCATGGAAATGAACCAAAGGTCAAATGTCACAAATGTCATTGTAGCAACGGCATATATATCCTGTGACGGTGTCTGCAGTGTTAGCATAAATGCTACATATTACAGTACAATGATACCTCGGTTTACCTCGGTTAACCCCTTGGCTTCTGAACTTTTCGAGCGTTACATTTATGAAAATTTTACCTTGGCATACAACCTTTTTTCGTACAAGGAGCCGCCTCAATGAGTGATGTGTCGTTCGCGAACGATCCCGTTCTTATAACAACAAAATGGCAGCCGACTGTTTTTGTCCTCTATTCCCTGCCCCCAGTCTTCGGTTAAAGCCACGTGATTGGTCAAGAACGCAGCAGTGAGGGGTGGGGGTGGTTTAAACATTAAAGAGACAGGCAGACGACAGTGAGAGAGTTTCAATTTGATAGTTCAAAGGCAGAGTGTAGACCGCAAGGTTAAAATATCCCATCAATCAGGCTCCGCAAACAACCCGCACAAGCCATCTGTACACTTGCTATCAAACCAGCTCAACAGAACATAATTGATGAGGAACTAGATACAATTATCACAGAGAAAGCACCCACAAGGGATCATTCCTCAAGATGGTGAAAGAAGGTTACGTTCCTCATCAAGTGTTTAATGCTGATGAAATCGGCCACTCCATTCCATCAAGACATCAACGACCATCACAAAGGTAAATAAAACAACTTTATTATACAGTAGTTTATTTCGTTAATTATAATACCATAGCACATTTATTATACATAATAGAAGGTATATTTTGTGTACAGTGGGACCTTGGCTTATGCACTTAATTGGTTCCCAGACAGAGTGTGTAAGGTGAAAAGTGTCTATCCCAAAAATTAATTTCCCATAGGAAACTATTAAAATGAGAATAATCTGTCTCCAGGTTTCCCTAAAATATAATTAAATATAAACGAAATACACCTTAAAACTACAAACAATAGACCTTATTCTATGTATAATAAATGTGCTATTGTATTGTAATGAAAGAAATACACTGCACTGTATAATAAAGTTTTTTTTTTTTTTTTACCTTTGTGATGGTCGTTGATGGCTTGATGGAATGGAGTGGCAGGTCGGAGAGAATTGCTGTTTGAAAGGAGTCACATTCCATAAGGACTGTAATTAAAGAAATAAACTGTACTGTCAAATAAAGTCATTTTATTTACCTTTGTGATGGTCGTTGATGGCTTGATGGAATGGGGTTCAGACTTCAGACAGAACCAACCTCTTCTATTGCCCCAGACCAGGGGTGGCCAATCAGTCAGAGATGAGGAGCCACACACACACACACACACACACACACACACACACACACACACACACACACACGCACACACACACACACACACACACACACGCACGCACGCGCACGCACGCACGCACACGCACGCACACGCACACACACACACACACACACACACACACACACACACACACACACACACACACACACGCACACGCACACACACACACACACACACACACACACACACACACACACACACACACACACACACACACACACACGCTCACAATGCGCGGACGCACTCACACATGCAGACACATGCATGCACAGACACAAACACACACGTACACGACCATGCACACACGAACATTGCATGCACGACGAGCAACAGAGCTTGCTACCGTATTTTCACGACTGTAAGTCTTAAATGTCCTCCAAAATGTGCAGCACGCCCTATGGCCATTCATTATACCGGGTACATCGTGAATGAACTGTGTCACGTTCCGAAGGAGGCAGAAAGTAACCGACTCGTCAAAATGAAGTGGGATGTTTGGATCCCCAAGCAGGCGACAGAGACAGAAGATCATTGCGGCGTGTTTATTAACGTAACAAATGGCACTGGTCCAAAAACAAGTGAACCAGCGGAATCGTAAGAAATCAATGGTGCAAACATAGGCACAATCCCGAAAGAAGGCAGACATTTACGGCACACGGGGGAGTCGGACCGGATCAACACACACACCGAAGCTGAGAAAGATAGGATACGGGCGAGATACGAGGTGAACATCAATAATCCGGCACTAGCGAGATGGCCACGACCCGGATAAATACACAGAGTCTGTCGATGAGGGGATCGGCCGCAAGTGTGGAAGCGGGGAGGCGCGGCCCCGCCCCCTTCTGTCTATCCGCATGTGACAAATAGAAGCGCCAGCGCCAAACATTTTTGACGCTTGTCATGCGAAAGCCCTTGCAGAGCCGCATGAAATCGGTCAAATAGTCTGTGGTGGGGTCTTTTTCGGTCCCATAATAGCAAAAGTATCTGTAAAAAAATCTGTGAAGAAGATCGACGTGTGCATTCAGATAAAGGGGGTGTGGAAAGGTAGGCCGGCTGGGGCGCTGTTCGGTCAGCCGTGATGGGGCGGGGAACCAATTAAGTTCGTAAGCCAAGGTATGACTGTATATCCTGTGTGTGTTAGAGGTGTGGGGTTCTGGGCTGCTGCTATGGCGATAAAACTTGATGAACTGCTCATCACCAAAAAGGCTGTTTTCCTCACAAACACGCCTTTCTTCGCGATAATCCAATATGACATTCGCTCGAAAAAGTCAGCGCTAATAAAGACACCATTTCTACGCCCTAATTCACCCGACGTGAGCCCGGGAAGGTACCAGCTCATGCGATTCTTCCACTACGCCCGCCTGGGCTACGTTTGACCTACTTCTGTCGCCGCAACATTGTAAACAGATCCATTAATTGCCTTCGTTTATTCATTTGGAAGTCAAGTTGCGTTGCGGTTGGCGGCCTCCCAGCTCGTTCATGTGTAATGTGGACGAGCGCTACGTCACGTAAATGCACACACGCCGTCCATCACGTGTATTTGTGTGTGTTGAGCAAAACCCGGCAGGAATAACACATCATGCAGGCCATACTGTACGCACAAGTGGTGTAAGACCCGTTTTAAACACGCTCAAGCAATAAAATAGATATACTTTGCATTTTTCATCATTTCTAACTTGTAAATTTCCAGATCTTAACACATACCTGAACAGTGATACCTCCGCATACGAACAATGATGGATTGATGGAATGGAGTGGCCGATTTCATCAGCATTACACACTTGATGAGGAACATAACCTTCTTTCACCATCTTGAGGAATGATCCCTTGTAGGTGTTTCTCTGGGATAATTGTATCTAGTTCCTAATCAATTGTGTTCTGTTTAGCTGGGTTGTTAGCTTTTTGCATCAAGTGTACAGGTGGCTTGTGCGGGTTGTTTGTCGAGCCTGATTGATGGGATATTTTAACCTTGCAGTCTCCACTCTGCCTGCGAACTATCAAAGTTGAAACTCTCTCACTGTCATCTACCTGTCACTTTAATGTTTAAACCACTCCCACCCCTCACTGCTGCGTTCTTGACCAATCACGTGGGTTTAACCAAAGACTGGGGGCGGGGAATAGAGGACAAAAAAAGTCGGCAGCTATTTTCTTTTTGGAGGACTGCTTCACTCCATCTGTAAACCCCACGCCCCCTCACTGCTGCGTTCTTGAGCAATCACGTGGCTTTAACCTAAAACTGGGGACGGGGAATAGAGGACAAAAATTAGCCGGCTTTGTTGTTAGAAGAACGGGCTCGTTCGCGAACGACACATCACTCATTGAGGCAGCTCTGTGTGTATCCTGAAAAAAAGTTTGTAAGCCAAGGTAAAATTTTCAGAAATTTAACGTTTGTAAACCGAAAAGTTCATAAGCCAAGGAGTTCATAAGCCGAGGTATCACTGTACCTTGGACTTCATGCTAGGTCAATGCCAAGTTTGGACTTTGTTACTGAACTATATTATTGATTAGGCGAGCTAGCATCTCCGACGGAGCCCAAAGTGGAAAAATATGAGCATTCTTCAAAACAATTACATTCGTGGCGGTCACACATTATACTCTATGTAATATCGTGCCACTTTCAAGCGACTGCAAAACAGCGCTGTCTCACACACGATCTTGAAATTGCCCCTACATGCGGAAATACGCATGTCCCTCAAACGTGTGAACATAATGGCAGTTGTGATATCAATTTCGCTTGACAACAGAAGGCAGTTCAGTGATACCACGGCTTACAAATGCTTTAGTTCACGAACATTTCGCCTTACGAACATTAAATTCGTGAGAATATAATCTTGGCATACAAACTAGTTTTCGGCGGACGAACCAAACCACACAGTGCCATGATGGCTGGCGGACTAGTTTTCGGCGGATGAACACCAAACCACACGGACGAACAGCACCACGGTGGCTGGCGGACTAATTTTCTACACCCACTTTCTTTGAGTGCAGACATGGTTTTTTATGGAGTGGAATGATAACTTAGTGTAGCTTGATCAGATGACAGGCTGTCCGTTGGAGTGAGCCCTGAAAGGGTTAAAACATCTACTTTTCAAAATTATGCCACTTCTCCATGAGCGGGCCAGGTAATTTTCACCAAAAGAATACTCTGGTCTCTCATGAATGTATCTATGCACCCAGGCATCCATTATCTGCCCATCACTGCTGTCTTTGGACCATAATCAGGGTAAACACTCAACTGCCGATCACAGAGTACTCATAGACAAACAACAATTCACCCTGATTAATCACACCTTCAGAGGATTTAATCAAGCAACCATGCATGTTTTTAGAATGCAAGAGGAAACTGGAGTACCAAGAAAATCCTACGCAGGTAGAGGACATGCAAAAGTCAGCAGAGGAAGTCCAAGGCCGGAATGAAATACCCAAACGTCTGCACTGAGGTGGATGTGTTAATCTGTTGAGAACTGTGCCACTGAGCGCTTATTCCTCGTGAGGGTTGCGAAGGGTGCTGGAGCCTATCCCAACTGTCTTTGGGGACTAGGTGGGGGACACCCTGAATTGGTTGCCAGTCAATCACAGGTCACACAGAGACAAACAACCATCTGCACTCACACTCACACCTAGGGACAATAAGACGTGATCAATCAGCCTGTCATGCATGTTTTTCGAATGTGGGAGGAAACCGGAGGACCTGGGGAAAAATGTGGGAGAACATGCAAACTCCATACAGGAAGGTTGAACTGGGTTTTGAACTCACGACCTGTGCACTGTCTGCGAGCTGCTAAGCACTTGACTACAGAGCTGCCCTGCAATGTAACGTAATGTTGAAAAAAAAGCAAGGAATTCATAGATAATTAGCCTTCAGTGGCTAATTACTGGCAGAGTTGCTGGCTGGAGTCCTGGCAAAAAACAAACAAAGCGACTGCACACTTAGGAGTGACCGCGGTGCAAGCGTGGCGCGACAGATGGACGGGAGGTACCGGAGTGATTCTGGAGGGAGCCCAGCCAGCTCAGTGTCAGTCCGTCCGCTAAATTCCTGGCTCTCGCTCAACTCTACAGGAAGTAGGTCTGCTGGCCAACACACCGTGGCGTGACCTATTCCCCAACCCCAACCCACACCCTAACCTACTCTTTTTCTGGTGTGAATGTCATTGTTTAAACTCTACTTAAACTAAGAAGCATCCTTGGGAAAATGCACATGATGTTCAGATGTCTCACCTCATTTTAAACTATTGATCTTGACTAAATAAGAAGCAGCACTTTTCAAGTGTTTACCATGTCTGCATCATAGTTCTAAGGTTTGGGGTTCTCGACACTCTCTAACTGCTGGGTTAATCATAACCTAATTTGATTGAAATCACTAACCTAGCATCCAAACTATGTTGTTTCTATACAGTGCGTTGGGTTGTGAATTTGAAATAGCTTGTTGGGTAAAGATTGCGATCCAACATTGCCTTATGTTATAAATATTAGATTGATGAGTTAAAGTTCCAAAGAAATGGGTTACCAGGTTAGTAGTAAAGCTGTGTGTCTGTAGGCTCTCAGTCGTACAGGTCCATCGATGAAAAGATTTCTTCAGCCGTCATGAGTACTTCTTGGAAAGTAACTTCCCCTCATTAGCCAATCATAGCCTCATTAGTCAATGTGGTGAAATCAGAGACAGGGATAGAACTATAGAAAATAATCAGATTGGCTTTAGGGAGTGGTCCATTGCCACCCTCCCAACCTTAAAACGGACCTATCAGAGCAAAGGTCTGGCGTAGCCATTTCTCTCGATTAGGGATATAGGGCCAGAGTTACCAGCACTACTTTAGTTTACGAAGCTCTTCGGATGAGGAGTGAAACTTCAGACACTTTCAAAGAAGTACAGATGAAGAAACATTTTCCTCGACTGTACGACTGAGAGCGTACAGAGACCGTATGGTGTCAGTGAAGTCAATTCACAATGAGCAAGAGTTTGGCGGATGGCAACTACACAGTTGTATGTTACAGATGTACGTCCAAGTGTTTTCCCTTGGAAAACATTTTTCCAAGGGGTCAGCAAAATCACAATTGTCCAGCATTTTCATTCAGCACCGCTTTGGAGAGGATGATACAAACGGGGAAAAAGATTGGGGTGGCTATACCATAGGGTCCCGCTGATAAATGAAGACATCCCGACCAATTTAGGGTGATGGAACATTTGCCAATTTATAGTTCGTCTTCCCGAGAAAGCCCTTTTATCACCTCCCTTTAATAGACTTTGGTGAGCCAGCTATGAATGCAAAGCCACGTTATCCGCAGTGCTCGTCTGCATCGTCACTCTACATTCATCTTTGTTTGAAGGTGAAAACCTGTTTGAAAGCAAATTAATTCATTCCGAGGCAGAAACAGCCAGACACAAGTAGGCTTCATGATAAGAAAACGTGAGCACATCATTCACTGCCACGTGTCCGACTCATCTGAGCTCATCCCGTCTTTGAAGGGCATTGTTTGCTACCCCCCAAGAGATAGCTACATAAAACATGCAAATGACATTACAAAAAAAGAAGTGCTCGGGTTGATGCTGCGTGGCTGGGAATTTCTAATGACTTCATACCATCCTTTGGAAAAAGGCTGGTATGGTCTGGAATGGTGGCTACAGTGGAGAGTGATTAATTCTTCCGGGATTCTGCCATTTAAGTGAACATGACAGAGTCGTGGGGACAGAAGTGGTACACTGACACGTGATGAATACATTTAGGTGGCTTTAATAAGCAACCAAAACAGTTAGCGGGGGCAGCTACATTGTTGTGACTGCTTTGTTGGAGTAATATGCAGGGGCTAGTTCTCCTGAAAGGAGTGGCACATTTAATAAGATCCCCAGATGACGGGAGGGGGAAGCATGAAACTCTTTCTTGTAAATACGACCAGACACTGAGAACAAATGAGCGCTTGTTTCTTTGATGTATCATGAGTCTGATAAAAGACAAGCAGACGGGAAAACAAGCAGAAGTGTTCATGATAACCTAAGCACACTTCAAACGAGGAGGGACTTGATAAAACAAATGTCTCGTCTCTACTTTTTTTAGAGTAATGTGAAGTTTCCCGGGGAAGGACGACGACTTCACCCTCGCTGGTACGCAGTCCTCGGAGATTTCGTCTGAGCGTCTCTGTCTCAACCCTGGCGGGGATGGGAACACGCTTTCATAAAAGATGGACTTATGGTCGCTTCGCTAAAGTTCCCGGCCCTGTAAAGGTCATGTCACGGTTTGTGGTCCTTGGGTTCCTGACACTCATCCTGGGGAGTCAAAAGACAGCAGCCGCACAGACTGCGAACATCTTCCAATCGGAGCGGCGAGAGTGGTCACTGAACCATCTCGCCGTGCATCAATCCACGGGAGCCCTCTACGTCGGCGCTGTCAACCGGATATACAAGCTGTCGGCCAACCTCACGCTCCTGGTGTCCCATGCCACGGGACCTGAGTACGACAACAAAGCCTGCTACCCTCCTTTGATTGTTCAACCCTGCTCAGAGCCTCTGGTATCCACAGACAATGTCAACAAGCTTCTGCTCATAGACTACTCCCACAACCGGCTCCTGGCGTGCGGCAGCCTCTACCAGGGCATTTGCAAGCTCATGAGGCTCGACGACTTGTTCATCCTCGGAGAGCCTACTCATAAGAAAGAACATTACATGTCCAGCGACACACAGACGGGCACTATGTACGGCGTGGTGGTGCCCTCATTAGGTCAGGATGCCACGCTGTACATCGGCACAGCAGTTGGAGGGAAGCAGGACTACTTCCCAACTATTTCCAGCCGTAAGCTGCCTCGCGACCCGGAATCCTCCGCCATGCTCGACTACGAACTTCACACTGACTTTGTCTCGTCGCTCATCAAAATCCCCTCAGACACCCTCGCTCTTGTCCCACATTTTGACATCTACTACATCTACGGCTTTGATAGTGGTCATTTTGTTTACTTCATGACCGTCCAGCCAGAGACCCCGGAAAACGGGATGCCGACCGGGGGCTCCCTTGGTGACCTGTTCTACACTTCCCGCATTATCCGTCTCTGCAAAGGTGACAAGAAATTCCATTCCTATGTCTCACTTCCTGTGGGCTGTGTCCACCGGGGAGAGGAGTACCGTCTGCTGCAGGCCGCCTACCTGTCCAAGGCCGGCAGGGTCTTAGCTAAGGCGCTTAACATCTCCGCCCAGGATGACGTGCTCTTTGCAGTGTTCTCCAAGGGTCAGAAGCAGTATCACGACCCATCCGATCACTCCGCATTGTGCGTTTTCACCATCCAGGACATCAACACACACATCAAGGAGAGACTGCAGTCTTGCTACCAGGGTGAGGGACACCTGGAGCTGCACTGGCTGCTGGGAAAGGACGTTCAGTGCACCAAGGCGGTAGGTAGACTGACTGAATTCTCATCAAGATTTGAAATGGTCCACTTGACATTGGCAGACTTTTTAATCGGTGTAACCAAGGGACATAATAGTACCACACATTTCCTAATCAGATGTGTGACAAAAATAGGATTTTAAATTTGGACAAATTACACGTTCTTAATATGCAATATTTTTTCATAATACATTAAATATATGTTTAGAAGATCCACTATGCAAAACAAACAATGGGGTCTAAAGCAAACAACAATATTTCTGGATTTTTTTCAAAGATTTCTCATATTAAAAAAATACATATAATAAAATAATAAAGTGCCATTCAAGGATGGCATAAAACTGCGGAACAAAAAAAAGAACTTTAAGTGCAGAGGTCTGGCAACGCCGCCTCTGTCCATTAGGGATATATACAGTAAAGCGCCGTAGTTACCAGCACAACTTTAGTTAGCTGACGAAGCTCTTCGGATGAGGAGCGCAACGTCCGACACCTTCAAAGAAGCACGGATGACGGCTGAAGAAATTCTTTCATCAATAATAATAACAATTATTATTATTAGTTGTATTAAGTTCATCCTGTCTACTTGATATCTAATTTAAAACAGATTCTTATCTTACAGTGTATTGTCGGTGCTCAAATACCTGACAATACACTGTCTGTAAGATAAGAATCTGTCTTAAATTATTATTATTATTATTATTGTAATAAAAATTTGGACTACAGAAAAAAATGTGAGGACACTTGGAATCAGTGTATTTGTATTGTTCTGTCTGTTGCAGATTTGATATACAGTGATACCTCAGCTTACGAACTTTTCGCCTCACGACCATGAAATTTGCAAGCATGTAGTCTTGGCTGCCGAACTATTTTTTGGCAGACGAACCAAACCACACAGCGCGGCGGCGGCTGTGGACGAGTTTTTGGCGGATGAACAGCAAACCACACGGTCTAACCGCACCACAGTGGCTGGCGGACTAGTTTTTGTTAACACCTTTCTTTGAGTGCAGATGTAGTTTGTTATCAAGTGGAGTACTTTTGCTATTATGGGACCGAAAAAGACCCCGCCACAGGCTGGTGTTAAGCCAAAGAGGACACAAAAGAAAATTACAGTCGAGCAGAAGAAGGAGATCATCGAAAAACATCAAAGAGGTGTTCGTGTGTGTGACTTAGCGGCCCAGTACCAGTACGCTAAGTCGACCATTACTACATTTGGCTAAGGGTGTTTCTGTGTTGTCTAAGCAACAGTTTCATGCAATAGAAGAGGTTGAAAAACTTCTGTTGATTTGGATTAATCAAAAGAAGCTACCAGGGGACAGTGTGAGTGAGAGTATTATCGCTGAGAAAGCACAGCAACTTTACTCTGATATCATCAAGAGGCAAATACATCAACGACTATCACAAAGGTAAATAAAATGGCTTTATTATATAAAGTACAGTTTATTTCTTCAATTACAATACACTAGCACATATATTATACATAAAATAAAGTCTATTTTGTGTAGTTTTAAGGCTTATTTAGTAGAAAATAATGGTGGAGAGCAACATGGACAGAAATACTCCCTGATTAGCTACCACACTTTGATTAACAACGTCCACGTTTGCATATACGAGCAGGGTCCGGTTCTGTATTCCAAGAGTGCAGAGGGGAGGGGACTTGGATCAGCTTCAGCCCATGGAGCTAATCACACTTGGCAAGAAGCTTTGATTTTGGCGGTTTGGCCACCAATGCCCACCTTTGTCTAATCCTTTACTACTCCCCTCACTCGAGTCGCCGTCCGAACCGCTCAAAACCCCTCGATGATTCTCCTTCATCTTGAGAAAAAGAAAAAAAAAGTGCCTTTCTCACACATGTCCGTGAATGTGCCGTGATAAAAGCCACCATTATGCATAATGACGCTTTCACAGGAACGAAGCCGAAGGCAATGACGAAAACAATCATATCCATTACTGCGCCGCTTCCCAGCGTGCACTTTGATTCGACGACGCTATCAAGCACATAGGATGTTATTCAAGTCAAAGCAGCTGAGGAGGATTGTAAATACATAATAGCACAATAATTAATCACGCTGTGTCGTTAACCTAAGGGACTAAAACAATCACAATGGCTCGATTCTAAAAACTGATCATGACATCAGACACTTCTCAATAAAGCAACCACAAGCAAATCTAATTGCATGTTTTGTGAAAAGGACTTTTAAGAGGCTAACATCAGATATTTTTTTTCCCACAAGATAATTTTTTTAAACAAACTATCCATTATTTTGCTTGAAAAAAGCTACATTCATCAGCTCCTATCAAACTACACACTGCATGTCTCTCATTGAGCTTTTTAGTGTGTTGGAAGCCTCCCGAGAAAAGAAAAACCGTCATCTGGTGTGACAGTAGTTTACTCATGTCATGTACTTTTGAGTACAGAGAAACTGTCGGGGAAGATAATCCATTTGCACTGTGGATTAAATGTTAAAAATGGTTTTAGGCCAGCAGAGAAGGCCTTGCAGGCCCTCATAACCCATCACTATATAAACGTGTTAACAACAGGAGGCAGTGAGAGCAAATTAGCAAATAAATCCAACAGTTATTTCAGGTTTTGAGGCACATGTAATGCAACAGAAGCTCTTAGCATGCGGCGCTCTTTGATGCTTTATCAAGCATCAAGAAATCTTTGGCACTGCTAATTTGTGTGATGCGGAATCAAGTGATCAACAGTCGAAAGGAACAGGTACAAAAAAACATGCCTCCTCACAACGCTTCACTATCGTGATGAATTTGCAACCGTTTACAGTCAAAAAGCGTTGCTGTCGAGAAGGCGTTTGAAGTTCCTGTTTTTAAACATGGAGGGAGGAAAAAAAATGCAGCGTTTAACACAGAGGAGCTCGTTTTTTTATTCACACGTGTCACCACCGATTTTCCTTCCCCCTTTTCCCGCGTCGCAATTATGCATTTCTTTCTTGCACACATCTGTCATCCCCAATCCAATGTTCTTTCACTCTCCCGCTATCTTCTTTTTATCTTCCTCGTGCACTAAAAAAGTGGTTGTTTTAATTATTTCACAGCCATTCTTTCTTCCTTCCTCTCACAGCCTGTCCCTATTGACGACCACTTCTGCGGCCTGGATATAAATCAACCTCTGGGGGGTTCCCAGCTGGTGGCAGGCCACACGGTTTACTTGGAGAGCCGCGAGAGACTGACCTCGGTCATCTCCTACATCTATAATGGACACTGCGTTGTCTTCCTGGGTACCAAAAATGGACGTCTTAAGAAGGTGAGAAAAGCACAGTGTTTTTCTAAATACTGTTCATATTTTGAGGTAATTGCTATTCAATAGATATCTAGCTAAATATATAGCTAAAAGACAGCTAGCCAGATAGTCATCCAGACAGCAAATAGATAGCCAGCGAGGCAGCCAGCTAGGTAGCCAGCCAGAGAGCTAGATAGCCAGTCAGCCTGCCAGATAGCTAAGAGACAGCAAATAGCTAGCTATCTATCCAGCTAGGTAGCCAGCTAGATAGCTAATAGATAGCCATCTAGATAGCCAGCCAGCCCGCCAGATAGCTAATAGATAGCAAATAGCTAGCCAGCCAGCTAGCTATCCAGCAAGGTAGCCAGCTAGATAGCTAATAGATAGCTAGCTAGATATCCAGCTAGCTAATA
Organism: Hippocampus bargibanti; assembly: GCF_051943395.1. NCBI lineage: Eukaryota > Metazoa > Chordata > Actinopteri > Syngnathiformes > Syngnathidae > Hippocampus > Hippocampus bargibanti. Next base: position 13,719,813 of record NC_142745.1, read on the forward strand.
GACAGCAAATAGATAGCAAATAGCGCTGGCCTGACCTCTTTTGGACATGTCCAGATGAGAGAGGGTGAATATATTTGTAGAAGTATGCTGAGACTTGAACTGCCAGGCAGGAGACCGAAAGGAAGACCAAAGATGAGGTTTTTGGATGTTGTCAAAGAGGACATGAAGGTAGCTGGTGTGAGAGAAGAGGATGTGAAAAACAGGGTTAGATGGAGGACACTGATCACCCAAAAGGAAAAGAAGAGATATGTAAAGCTGATGTTTAACTCGTTCAATGCCATTCACGAATTTACTCAGGAATTGAAAATATGACATTGAGCGCTATTCCCGAATTAGTGCAGAGATATTTTACAAGATGGTTCCCAGGACCAGCCAATGGTCCACCTTCAGAAGCAGGAAGCTAGAAAGTGTGTGAAAAGGGTGATGTGTTTTAATGTTTTGGTGTCCATAAAGCGCTGGTCAGACCTCTGGCAATGTTTTTCCTTTCCACAAGAGGGCAGCATTTCCCTTTTTTCCCCCCAAGGTACCGCTGTGTTCCAGCTTCAACTTTTGTTGAAGCGCTATATAAACCCACATGTATGTATTGTATTTTGGACAGCTGTCCTCATTTCAAGCTGGACACCTTTTTGCACATGTCTGGCAGTGAATGAGGTATTCTTAACTTCAGATTTGAAAACTAGTCATTCATCAATGTTTGTGTGCGCTCTGGGTGTAATATGAGGAGGAGATGAAACATTTTGATGGCTTCCCCAAATTTATAACGACCCTTGAGAGGAAATCGTAACTACAATGTGGCCCGCAGTAAAAGATGAGTTTGACCCACTTGGTTAAATGTTTACAATGCTGGCAGTTTGAGACAGCCGAGCTAGATATCAAGCTACCTACCTATTTGCTATCTGTTAGTTATCTATTAGCTAGCTATTGGCGGTCTAGTTGGCTGGCTATCTTATCTATCTGCGGTCTAGCTCGCTGGCTAGCTCTCTATTAGCTAGCTAGCTTTCTACCTATTTGAGTTACCTCCGGGTTGAGTGAACACTGGCGCGTGTGGCTGCCGCTGCTCACCCACATGAAAATGTATCCCGTTACTGTAAAGTGACTGAGAGTTTTGAAAGGCGCTTATGAATGAAATGTATTATTATTATTATTATTATTATTATTATTATTATTATTATTATTATTATTATTATTAAGGTCAAAATGGAATCAACGATAAAAACATCAGTCTAATCAATTAATTTTCACCGTCGTCAAACAGACCAGAAGACAAATCGGAAGGTATCCGTCCCCAACCAGTGAATGTTCTCCTCAAAGGAGCCCCACAGACATGACATGACCCCCTTTTCTCAGACACTGTATACACCGAGCTGATTATGCCCGTTGTCCATCACGTGTCATTTCAAACCCCGCTGATATTACAATTTGTACTCCTGCGGGCCCGACGTTTTCATCCGAGTGGATAAGGCTCGGGTTGGCACCTCGCGGGCTCGTCTTCTTTTGCAGGCGGCTTGAGTGAGAAGATGTGGGAGAGGACTGTTGTGACATTAGCCCCAGGAGGGTGGTGGTGGTGGGGGGAGGTTGTACTATGGAGAATGAAGGGATGGGGGTCTTTTTTGAAGCAGCAGTCTGTCTGATACGCAATGCAAATGGGGACTGGCTGATGGAAAAAGACAAGCTGGACTGGGAGAAACTGGGACAGAAAAGCAGAATTATAAGAATGAGATAAATAAGAACTACGTGCGAAGGGGGTTGGGAAGATAAAAACAAGGGCAGATGGGTTATGACTCAAAGCCGACCAACAAATGACGGAAACTGAACGAATATACTTTTTTTTGTGTGGGTCTTAAAGGACAACCGTCGCATCCGGATAAGTTGTGTCCATAATTTGTAAAATCACTTGAAATGACTTCTACTGAGCGTATAGACTCCACGGCATATAGCTATATTTTACGTTTTAAGACTCACACTGAATATTCAGGAAATCTTTTTTTCGAATTGCTGACGATGCCTGACGTGACGTCACGTCTGGAACGCCCCTGACCGAGAAAGCATTACACAATGCATTTTGGGTACTTTGTTTGGTCTGAACACTTCATGTTTATCTGTGTTGATGGCGAAATTGGAAGGAAAACACATAAATAACGTAATGGTGAATCGTTGTGTGTTGCACCAAGACTACTAGTTGGCACAAATTCCCAGCAGACAAATCAGCCCATTTGCAACGGAGCTTGGGTGCCATCTTTTGCATTTTCCGGGAAGCTACATTGGAGTCCGGACCCCTCAAAATGATCCGGAAGTACTTCTTTAATCGATTGCAAACATGTATGCTTTCCTGTTCAGAACTATTTGAATCATATTCATAACTGGATGAGTAACAAGAAAGCATCTTCTCTGAATCTGAAGCCATTGTTTTAATTCTCGAGCAAGGCAAGGCATCTTGGTGCGACGTCACGAACAAGGGGGCGGGACCTTCTAAAACTTGCCATCCCGAGGTCATTTTGAAGTAGTTTTGGGGCACTTTAACTCATTTTTATTGGTGTTTTGCATTTGACTAAAAATATCAGCCGGGGTGTTTTGGGTATTTTAGATGCTATAAAACGTTTTTCTGATGTCAGTTAGGAAACAAAAATATGGTGTCGGTTGTCCTTTAAGTATGATAATCCTTTGTCTCAACTAACATGCAGCTCTCGCTAGATCGGACTCATACAAGGCGGAAAATGTTTGACTCAACACAAGAGTCCAGGATGGTGTACAGACTGAGAATATTGCATAGTATACAGATGCTCCTCAACTTACGAACGAGAGCGGTTGTTCAGAAGGTGAATTTGTTCGTAAGTTGCTCCAGTGCTGTATTTTGTATGGAATGTATGTTTAAGGTTTATATAAGTATGTTTGAGGTTTGTATAAGTAACCTGTATTGGTTTGTACTGAAAAATAAACATTTCATAAAATATATGCTGGGTCAAGATATGTACATGTCCAACTGGAGAGAATACAGTGATACCTGTCACGGTTTGCGAGGTGGTGATTGTGGTTGTGGATACCAAAAAAGCAGGCAGGAAGGAGCAGCAGGATGTATTTGACCCATAATAGCAAGTACTCTACTCGATAACAAACCACGTCTGCACTCAAAGGAAGGGAGTGTGGAAAAGTAGTCCGCAAGCCACTGTGGCGCTGTGTGGTTTGGTTTGTCTGCCAAAAAGTAGTTCGTTAGCCAAGACTATATGCTTGCAAATTTAATGTTCGTGAGGCAAAAGGTTCGTGAGCTAAAGCGTTCGTAAGTCGAGGTATCACTGTACTACATATGTGACGACAAAAATGTTCATATGTACCGTTGTTCGTAACTTGAATGTTCGCAAGTAAGGGAGCTTCTGTATACAGCCCACACACAAAGCATTTGTTCTGCTTCACTTGACCCTGGTTTTGTTTACAGCCTCATTTACAAAATCTGCCATTAAAATGTTATCAAAAAACATCCGCGACAAAAACAGTCCGATTAAATCACTTACTACACGCAGCAAAGTGTCATTTTAAATGTTCAAAAAGGAAAGGGAACGCGTTTCAAGAGGCTGATTATTTTAATAGCATCTGATCAAATTTTTAACCACTAAGAGTACCGTATTTTCCGGTGTGTAAGGCGCACCCAAAAGCCTTGATTTTCCTCAAAAGATGACCCTGCGCCTCATGCGCAGGTGCGCCTTATGCACAGGGGCGCCTTGTATACGTTGTTAAAGTGCTATATAAACCAGTATGTATTGCATTGTAGTTTGGACAAACACCCTCATTTCAAGCTCATATAACTCCAGACTCATTTAATTTAGGAATTTTTATGATGAAAGAAGAGAGTCTTAAGGTTTCTGTTGGTTAAAATTCATTTATCTTCATCTGGTTCGGAGTTCGTCGAGTTTCTTGATGAAATGCCAGTTGAGTCGATAGTTGGCACACAGCAAAAACTACTTTATTCAGTAACAATCGAGAGAAACATCTCTAGTTGGAGCTGGACAAAAGAAGAACCACCACCTGCCTCTTCAGGCTTAGTTTAAAAGAATACCGCGACAGTCTGTTAACTAATCAGTTGTGGACAAGTCGATCTTCCGTCCAATCGGCTACAAACAACTCCGTGTTGGGAGGACCTCAGTCTGAAATTTAGAGTTGTTGCCTCTTGCAACAACTATTGAATGAATAAGCTTGATAATGCTATGTAAACTAAATTAAACATGCAATAATCATAATATGTACTAAGCTAAACATGAAATAACATAATATGTTTACTAATTTAAGCATGAAATAACGTAATATGTTTACTAATGTGCATAAGCACTCTATCATTTTCGCTGTCTTGAATGTTTTTGTAGACCTAAAACTCAATATTCTGTGGGTTCTGGAATTCGAGTGACAATGACAAAAAACCTGGCACTGGAGTGGACATATTTTTGCGCATCATCTGGCAGTGAATGAGTTAAAACACCCGGAATCTCAAAGACCCACAATGCCTTCGAGTTGTTCAGGGTGCCTAATTCTATTTCTTTGTCTTTTAAAGTGGCCTCCTTGCGTGTGTAATTCATTTTTAGTACTCCGAGTGTGACTTGCTACAGGCTAGCGTGTCTTATTACACGAGCGAAATGTATGGCCGTGATTCAGACTCCCTGGAGCCTCCACAGCGCATAAAGGTTGTGTGTGTGTGTGTGTGTGGGGGGGGGGGGGGGGGGGGAGGCTATCACCTCTCCAATCTCAATCCGTTGGGACCAAATGGCAAAGTGGAAATGGGCCGTGACAATAAAACACATCGGCACTGCAGCGGGGTCACCGCAAAGGTTGAGCCCGTCGCGGGGATGATGTTAGCCGAGTTGAAAGGTCATGGGGGCTAAGCGACAGCGGCTCCATGAAAAGCATATGGATATATCCATCAACGGCTTGCCACCCGGTCACTCAGGTTGCACATTAAACAGGACGTTTCCGTCATCGGGCTGGCTTTTGTGGTGTCGCGTTTGTTGCCTTAGTATTGTTCTCAAGACAACCAATAGAAGGGATGTGAATGAATGTTAATGAGGAATTGCAAAAGAGTGGGAAGTCTGTCCTAAGGGCCATTACCAGACCAAATCACAGAACATTATTATTATTATTATTATTATTATTATTATTATTATTATTATTATTATTATTATTATTATTATTGTTGCTCATTGCTAGTGAGCTGGTTCGATACACGAAACAATATGTGTGTGTTTTGACGAGGCTCAAAATGCAAATCTGGCAATTTGGAAATTGCATTTTACGACATTGTGATGCCAATTTGCATCTGATTCATTGTTCTACTTACTATACTGTCCACTCACAGGCTCGTCATTTCAATAGCCGAGGAAATCGATTTACGAGCTTGGTCACTGAATAAATTATACGCTTAAATCAAGATACCACTATGTTGCACAATCGTGTTGTAAATCCTGTTTTAATTGGTTGCTTGGCAACATACTCTATCCAAACAAACAAAATATAACGAACAAAAGCTAGTGAAGGGAAACAGCAAAATGACTCTTCTTTTTGACTATACCTGCGGTGGCCTCAGCACATCGCAGCCATTGAGCGGAATTGATTTTTGGAATTGGGGGTGGGAACGTGGCATGGCAGCACAATGAAGCCTAGCGAGACCACCGCTAACCCGCTAACATGTAGCGAGCGTACTAATGCGCTCCCCTTCCGCCCCTCTTGTAGATTTCTCAACATTTTTCCGGCGTTCCCGGCTGCCACGAGCGCAGCAATATTATACAGTCATTCAAATTTAATGCATTCTGGGCACTGTAGGCTTTGAGAAGATGTCCTTAGCACTTGCGGCTGTTCCTCTCCAAGGCGCCCGTTCAAGAATATAAAGTGCTTGCACGCCATAAAAATGGGCCGGTCGACTGTCTTACATGTGGAGAAGTATCATGAAATGTGGAGCTCATGGGAAAGTCTGTCAAATGGACGCTCACGAATTAAGCTAACCATGTTGCGCGTTCAAGCTAACACGTGATAGCACTCCAGAGTGTACTCCGAACGTAACATACGAGTAAAGGTGGATTGGGCTGTTTCATTTAGAGTTTGTCTGACGTGGATTATGTTTGGCAACTGATGATATTTGTCGGTTTGAAACTCTGATAAACAATTAACTCATTAACTGCCATTCACAAATTTATTCGGGAATTGAAATTATGACCTAGAACGCCATTCCCGAATTTGTTCAGGTTTTTTTTTTTTTTTTTTTTTGGGTGCCGAAAAAGTGCTGGCCATGGCCTCTGGCAATGTTTTTTCAATTGCATAAGGGGACGGCATTGCCCTTTTTTCCATGTTAATGCTTTGTTCCAGATTCAGCTGTTGTTAAAACGCGATATTGGATTGGATATACACCGTTATATAAGTATAGCATTGTATTTGGGAAAGCCGCCCTCATTTCAAGCTCATATAACTCCAGACCCATATCATTTATAATTAATCCATAGATAATTAGATGCATATAATTAAGAAATTATTTCTGATGAAAGAAGAAAGTCTGCTTTTTTGTGTTTGAATGCCGACGAAGTGCTGGCCAGGCGTCTGGCGATGTTTTCCCTTCCACATTTCACTTTTTTTTCAAGTTAGCGCTTTGTTCCAGATTCAGCTGTTGTTAAAGCGCTATATAAACCAATATGTATGTATTACATTGTATTTTGGACAACCACCGTTATTTCAAGCTCATATAACTCCAGATCCATATCATTTAGGAATTAACTATTTTTTTCTGCATTGAATGTTTATGTAGCCCTAAAAGTCAATATTCTGTGGGTCCTGGAATTGCAGTGACAATGACAAAAACCCTGGCACTGGACTGGACACATTTTTTGCACATCATCTGGCAGTGAATGGGCGGAAAAATTAAACCATGTCATTTTTTGGGCCCATTAATGGTCCCAAACATGAAGATATAAAATAAAGGAAATCAAAGAATATTCGACATTTGTTGAATAAATCCTAAATTGTCCTTGTGTGTGATCATGGGTCTGAATGGGTGTTCATCTCTGTGCCCCGGGATTGTCTGTCAATGTCACACTCACACAGACAGACATACATGAAGACAGACAGACAGCCAGACAGACAGGCATCGTATTTCACCTCAAACATGCCGCGTACGTCAGTGGGAAAATGGCAAAAAGCCTTCTAGACATCGCGGATGCCGAGGTTAGGCGAAATGTTGCCGTTCGGGGGTGTGCAAATTGGCATGATTGAACATATCAAGTAGGACCTCCACCCAAGGAGGAAAGGCCTCCGAGAGGGTCATTATCAGATGATCCGCTGGAGTTTGAGAGGCGGGCTGCTAATAAAGGAGGGCATTTGTCCAAATATGAAATGGTGTCCATCTCCCTGCTGCTCTCTATCTTTCTGTCCTTTCATCACTGCTCTCCATCTCCCGTGTGACGTCTTACTAATGGGAGGAACGTGACTCCAGTGCGGTCGGAGGAAAATAAGGGTTGCGCTAAGGAGTGGGTATTGTTCTGGGGCCGTTGTAGGTGGGCAATGGGAACATGGCAAACAATTGCAGTCCAATGGAAGTTGCAGGATTATTATTAGTTTCTTTTTTTTATTCCGGGGACGGAGGGCTGTGAATAGGACAGAACAGGAAACCGACAACAGGAAAAGCATGTCCTCATGGAGGGAGAGCTCACCAAAGAACATTGCAAGTTGTAGAAAGAACACGATGATGATTTGGAAACTAACCGGGGGAGCTGAGGTCAAGACGAACTGACTTAACAACCACTTCCCATCCAGCAAAGCTTGGGATATAAATAAGATTTCTTGGGTTGTATGTGGCCATTTTTTCAGATAATATATTTGGAAAACCTTTTCTATTCATTGAAGGTGGGCCTTATACTCCGGTGTACCTTATATAGGTAACATCCAAGTTACGACCGGCGCGATTTACGACCACCCGTACTTACAACCACGACCGCCAGACCCCTTATTTTTAATTCTATGCCTGGCACCGCAACGCGCAAGCAGCCGGCAACTCATACTACAATTTTGGCCATCCAGCATGTCACACTCGCACAGCAATCTACTGCGTGACTACACTCAATACATCTGTGTAAGCTCTCAGTCGTACAGGAGTGGTCCATCGATGACAAGGTTTCTTCAGCCGTCATCTGTACAAATTTGTACAGGTGACGGCTGAAGAAACCTTCTCATCGATACACTCAATACAGTAGTTACACAGTGCAGATACCATCTCGGCAACATCTCCTGTAGTACTGTACAGTGCTTTTTTCTGTTGGCGTCCGCCTGAGTCCGAGCGTGTGTGTCGGGCGACCTCTTCTGGCCGTTAGCAGGGAGAGTGATTTTTCAACAGCTGTTTTCTGTAACCCACTATATAAAATCTAAATATAAAACATAAATCGATGATATGAAATATAAAATGCTAAAAATGACACTAAAAGGTAAGTATAACATTTATAAATGAACTGTACAGTAAAAAGTTTTGTATCCATTACAGATACAGTTATAAAGTAATAAAAATCGATAGTACGAAATATAAAATGATAAAAATGACACTAAAAGTTATAAAATTTATAAATGAACTGTAAACAGTTTGGTATATAATAGTATTCAATGGAAAATGTTAAAAAAACAACAGATTGACATTGTATACTATCCTGTCGTGATAACTTCACCTCTGCCATTTTGAATGGATTTCGACTTACGACCATTTGACTTACGACCGTTTCATCGGAACAGAACCCGGTCGTAACTCAGATGTTACTTATATTTGGAAAAAGTTTGAAAATGCACAATTCATTGGGGGTGCAGCTTATACTCTGGTGCGCCTTAGACACCGGAAAATACGATACATCCATATGGTGTGAAGAGTCTGAATTTCCAGTCTAAATTGCTTTGTTTCCATGCCTTCGTAGATCCGAGTGGATGGGAAACTGGACGCAGGAGTGTTGTACGAGACAGTGACCGTGATTAAGGACCACACCGCTATCCTTCGCGACATGGCCTTCTCACTGGACAAGACCTCGCTCTACATTATGTCCGACAATCAGGTGAGATTAAAAAATAAAAATAAAAAAAAACATCTGGAAAGCATTTTGGAATGAAACCAAAACATTTGACATGCTGAAAAGCGTCTTTAAAGGAGTCAACTTGAGATTTGTGGGATTGAATGTACAAAGAGTCATATTTCATAACTCTGCGGAGGAAATTAAGAAACCCCCCTACAGAGGAAATCACTTGAATATGCCGCAACAATTAAAGCTGTGGCGGGTACCTCCCCTTTAAAATTCATTTACTGTTTCATGAAGGCCTTTTCATCCTGCAGTGATCTAGCTTTTGCCAACTCCTACCAACTTATGATTTCAATTAATTCATTCACTGCCATCCCCAAATGCATTCAGGAATTGAGAATGTGACGTAGAGCTCCATTCCCGAATTAGTTCAGGTTTTGTTTCTTCTTGCGGGAGGAGGGGTGTCGATAAAGCGTTGTTCAGACATCTGGGAATTTATTTTTCCTTCCATGAAGGGGCAGCATTTGCCTTTTGTACAGCTGCCCCCATTTGCATCTCATTGCACTAAATGTGGATCGGTCTGTTTCGTTTAGAGTTTGACTGATTTTTGTCTGCTGCTGACATTTGTCAGTTTAAAATTATGATAAATAATTAACTCATTCACTGCCATTCACGAATTTATCCGGGAATTGAAAATATGACGTAGAGCGTCCGAATTAATTTGGGTTTTGTTTTTTCTTGCTTGGGTACTGAGAAAGCACTGGCCAGACCTCTGGTAATGTTTTCTCTCTTCCACAAGAGGGCATCATTTCCTTTTTTTCCATGTTCCAGCTTCAGCTGTTGTTAAAGCGCCATCTAAACCAATATGTATGTATTGCATTGTATTTTGGACATTCCCCCTCATTTCAAGCTCATATAATTCCAGATCCATATAATTTACGAATTAACTCTTTTTTTCTGATGACAGAAGAGAGTGTAAGATTTTTTACGTTGCATTGAATATTTATTTAGTTCTAAAATTCAATATTCTGTGTGTCCTGGAAGTGACAATAACAAAAACCCTGGCACTGGACTGGACACATTTTGCACATTGTCTGGCAGTGAATGAGTTAACTGACTAAAATATGGCACAAAGAGTCAGAAAAATAGGAATTTATTTACCCAATCCTACAGGCTGTGTTAAATATCACCAACGTTGCAGAAATAAATGTAAAAGATGCAGGCCGCCTGTAGCGGGATGGGCTGCTGTTCTAATTACTTATCCATGCGGATCGACTGAGAGTGCTTGAGTCTTTTGTACGCAACACAAACACACACAGCCAAAAGTAAAACATCATAGCTTTTTTTCTATGCGGCTTGAAACACCCTTTGACTTTCCCTGGATTGGCCCACCATCACACAGCCGTTTGTTGTTGTTGCAGTCGACATTGTATATTCCCCCGCACTCGCCAGAGATAACAGCGAGCAAGCGGCGGTAATCACTTTCCCTCTGCCATCAAGTGATTATTTGGCGGCTAAATGGCAACGTGAAATGGGATTAGGTTCCGTTGTAGCCGTGAAAAGCTTCATGAGCGCTTTGCACTTGCGGGACTGTAGACGGGGGGGATTCGCTAACTTTTTTTTGGTCAAGGCAACCCTTGACCCTGGACGCATTTTTCCAAGTACAGTGATACCTTGGCTTACGAACTTAATTGGTTCCCAGACAGAGTGTGTAAGGCGAAAAGTGTGTAATAATCAGTTCCCAGGTCCCCATAAAACATAATTTTCTACTTTCTAATTTTCTAAGCCTTAAAACTCCACAAAATGTACCTTATTTTACGTATAATAAATGTGCTATTGTAATATAATTAAAGAAACAAACTGAACTGTATAATAAAGTCATTTTATTTACCTTTGTGATGGTCATTGATGGCTTGATGGAATGGAGTGGTCAGTTTCATCAGCATTAAACACTGGATGAGGAACGTAGCATTCTTTCACCATCTTGAGGAATGATCCCTTGTAGGTGCTTTCTCTGCGATAATTTTACCTTGTTCCTCAGATGGCTTATGCGGGTTATTTGTGGAGCCTGATTTGTGGGAATTTTAACCTTGCAGTCTACACTCTGCCTTTGAACTACCAAAGTTGAAACGAGTCCAAATTTCGCTGTTTTCTATCCATTGTGTCACTCTCTCTCTGTCGTCTGCCTGTCTCTTTAATATTTAAACCACCTAACCTCGCTGCTGTGTTCTTGACCAATCACGTGGCTTTAACCGATGACTGGGGGCGGGGAATAGAGGACCAAAACAAGCCTGCTGCCATTTTCTTGTGAGGAGAACGTGCTTGCGTCACGAACGACACATCACTCATTGTAGCAGCTCCGTGTGTATTCCAAAAAATAGTTCGTATGCAAAGGTAAAATGTTCATAAATTTAACGTTCGTGAGCCGAAAAGTTCATAAGCCAAGGGGTTCGTAAACCGAAGTATCACTGTAATCCAAATGTCAATCAAATGTAACTGTAGTGCCGTGGAAATTGTTTTTTTAAACATTGTGCCTTTTATGACCAGTTTAATAGAGAGAACATGAACCAGATTCAATTCGACTCAATTCAATATTCATCCAATGCCTTGAGCTGACCTGCACTGCCTCTAATAACAACATGACTGCAGAAATACGATATATTTTTTGACTTTTTTGAATGTTGTAATGTCAAAGATGTTCACTCGTACACTGTGAACAAAGGCCCGAACACAGGAAGATTGCCTTTTACTGCCAGCAGGGGACGTAGCTATTCATGACCGACGTCCATCCTCTGCAACCCTCTGCCAAGCTATTTATTGAGGGTATCTGCAAATGTAAGTGATACATTTGTAAAACATAGTTTTCTTGATTTGAATATCACACCCTTGGATGTCCCAAGCGCCAACATCCATAAAACAACAGATCTTAGACATTTTAATGGGTTGTCTTTCCATGAACCGATAGATTTGTAACCTGGTTAATGATTTCTTCCTGTGAAGGAGTTTACCAAGTCCGAAATTATGTCCAAGGCCAGATCTCCTAAATGCAGATGACAGTTTAACAGCCTTTGTCTGTTCACGTCAGATTGACCCCAGATTGCCTGTGCATCCATTGTCTTGTAATCACACATGTTCAACCAACTAAGCATGAAACTTTGAAATAACTTATATTCTGCCTATTCTCTATCATATAGTTAGCAAGGGTGGGTGACTGAATACGATTTATTTTGGGGGCCATTCCACTCTTATACTGATAATAACCCATGACTAGCAGTCGAGACTATTTAAAAAAAAAAGCGCCGCCTTGAACCATGATCCCAGATTAAGAACAGGTGAATCGTTGAGTGTCCTACCCCTTTTTGCAAGCATGGAGCTTTTGCATGCAAGAGTGAGGCTGTTGATGCCGATCTTCTAAAACAAATGGAGGCAGCTCTTCCTTCAGTGAGATAGACTGGAAGAGACAAGACATCATTTATTGATGAGCGTCGGTCGTTCAAGGAGAGACGCCGGACGACTTCCTTGGAGGAGACAGCCACGCAGCACCAACAGTGACATACAACAAGGCGGAAACTAGATACCTCCTCTTTCAATATTGCAACAAATGTGCATCCCTCAGCAGTTCAGTCAACTGCAGACTTTGTGTCTTTTGGAAATGTTCTGTTGAACACGGAGCCCAAAATGAAACCCCAATTCCAAACCCTACTTTGCAACCCTAACTTTGAACAATTTACTGTCACGATTTCCAAGGTGGCGGCGGTGGTGGACCCCCAAAAAGCAGGCAGGATCAGGGTGTGTTTGAAAAATGGTATTAAATAGTGTCAAAAAACAAAGTCATCAAAACAGAAACGTCCAAAGTAGCAAACAAAACCATTAGTAAAACATGACAAGATGAAACAACCCTGACAGGGTGAAACAAACAATGACCCGACCCCGAATTGTTGTGCCGGGAGTCCTTTTAACTGCCACTGATTAAAACCAGTAACACCTCTGCAGCTGCAGGCGAGGCCCGACAGTGCCACCTGTTGGTCGTTAACCGAAACGTGACATTTCCCTGTCCTAAAACTCGATCATAAATGGGTCCCTCAACTTCAAACCCTAATCCTGAACCCTAACTGTGACTTTGAAATTCGAACCACAAATCAGACCCTGACTTGAAACCCCTTCTTGGAAACCTTCATCTTTACTAGATACCCTCGCTTTAAAATTCGAACCACAATTAGTACTCCTATTTTGAAATATTAGCCCTGTCTTGAAACGCTACCCATTATTTAATCAAAATGAGAAAGCCTTTAATAGTCCCACAATGGGGACATTTGCCAAAAAGGTTTAAAACATTATTTTTAAACCTTACCTTGGCTTGGAACACTAACTGTATGTTCAAAGTGTCAATTAAAATCCTAACCCTGGCTTTAAATTTGTAACACTACCCACCATCTTATCCCTAAATATGACACCCAAACTACTGTTATGGACACAATGCCCTTTTGTGACACCTCATTAGGAAACCCTAATCCTGGTTGGAAACACCCATCTTAAAATCTGGTTTGATAGCGTACCTTTGATTTCAAACCTTAATTTGAAAACCTACGCCTCATATGACACCCTAACTCTTGTTTAACTCATTCACTGCCAGACGTGCAAAAATGTGTCCACTCCAGTGCCAGGGTTTTTGTCATTGTCACTCGAATTCCTGGACTCACATAATATTGAGTTTTAGGACTACATAAACATTTGATGCAGTGTAAGAAACGTTAGACTCTCTTCTTTCATCAGAAAAGAGTTAATTCCAAAGTTATATGGGTCTGGAGTTATATGAGCTTGAAATAAGGGTGGCTGTACAAAATACAATACATAGATATTGATGTATATCCAAATCGAGCAGACATTTAAACAGCTTTTTCCCCCAAGCTATTAACCTCTCGAAGCAGTAACGCAAATAGAACTGTATAGTGCCTCCATTTTTCTAAATTTTTTTGATGATACTACTGCAGCGTGTTCTACCGGAGACAAATTCCTTGTGTGTTTCACATAGTTGGCAATAAAGATGATTCTGATTCTAATACTGACATATTACATAAACATTCAATAACTCATAACTTTGCTGCTGTGAAATGTAAATTTCTGCACTGCGAGACTAATAAAGGCAAATCCAATCCAGCGTAAAGAAAACTTAGACTTTCTCCTTTCATCATAAAAAAAGGTTAATTCCTAAGTTATATGGGTCTGGAGTTATATGAGCTTGAAATGAGGGCGGCTGTCCAAAATACAATGCAATGCATACATATTGGTTGATATAGCGCTTTCACAACAGCTGAAGCTGGAACAAAGCGCTAACATGGAAAAAAGGGAAATACTGCCCCCTTGTGAAAGAGGAAAAAAAACATTGCCATATGTCTGGCCAGCGTTTTATCGCGCCTTACAGTGACGTGCGGTGAGGTTCATTGCTGGTGAGGCACTGACGTCATCAATGACGTCACCGCTCGTCTCTACTTAGTATTTGAACGGTAAATGTGAAAAACGGTGAAGTTAAATGGAAAAGAACTTTAAAGTACAAATCACTAAATACATCTAACTGTTTAATTTATTTTTTCATTTGATATTTCCATGACAGCTTTCCATGATGACAGGTGAGGCACTGCCTCACCTGCCTCCACTGACTGCACGTCACTGGCGCCTTACCAAGAAAAACCAAAACCCGAACACATTTGGGAATGGCCATCTACGTCATATTTTCAATTCCCGAATAAATTGCAGTGAATGAGTTAAAGTAACCCAGCTTTGAAACCACAAATCAAAATCCAAGTCCAGTTTTGTAACCCCACTTTGAAACCCTAATCCTGGTATAAACCCTAATTTTAAAACCTCTTGTCTGAAAACCCGAGCTCATCTTTTTCCCCGTCAGACTCTCCCACCGCTTGCTGTCAGAATCCCCAAAGAGAAGTCCTCACTCCTTGAATTCCCCCCCCCCCACACACACACATTTTCCAGCAGAGATGAGAGCTCTCTGGGATCCCTGCGAGCCAAACAATGCAGATGTGGAATCAGGACGGAATCGCAAGCAGATTTGGCTGAGCTCAGCCAACCTGCGAAGAATAACAATGCGCTCACCCGTCTTCAATTGAAGGTTCACATGGCGAGGACATTCAGTACCTGAGCATTGACGGCCACAAACAAAAAAAATCTCGAGATGATTCTTGCTATCCTGACAGTGGTTCATCTTATCGCTGCATGCTTCCAGTTTGATCACTTCAGTAGACCAAAAAAAGCTTACGATAACCTCAGCGGGTGTTAGCCGGCATTCTGTGAAATGGCGGCTGAATCTTTAAAGGACAACTGACACCATTTTTTTGTTTCCTAACTGACATCAGAAAAACGTTTCATAGATTCTAAAATACCCAAAACACACAGGCTGACATTTTTAGTCAAATGCAAAACACCAATAAAAATGACTGAAAGTGTCCCAAAACTACTTCAAAATGACCCCGGAAATGGCGAGTTTCTGAAGGTCCCGCCCCCTTGTTCGAAACGTCACGCCAGGACGTCTTGCTTTGCTCTAGAATCAAAACAATGGCTTCAGATTCGGATTTCGGAAGATTTCTTGTTACTCATCCAGTTATGAATATCATTCAAATAGTTCTGAAGAGGAAAGTATAAATGTTTGCAATCGATTAAAGAAGTACTTGCGTATCAATTCGAGACGTCATGACTGAAATGTAGCGACCCAGAAAATGCACAAAATGGCGTCCAAGCTCCGTTGGAAATGGGCTGATTTGTCTGCTGGGAATTTGTGTCAACTAGTTTCAAATAGTAGTCTTGGTGCAACACACAACGATTCACCATCACACTATGTATGTGTTTTCCTTCTAATTTTGCCATCAACACAAAGTTTTCAGACCAAACAAAGTATCCAAAATGAATTGTGTGTCGCTTCCTTGGTCAGGGGCACTCCAGACGTGACGTCACGTCAGGCATCGTCATCAACTTGAAAACAAGACTTCCTGAATATTCAGCGTGAGTCTTAAAACGTAAAATATAGCTATATGCGGTGGAATCTTCGTAAAATACGCTCAGTCGAAGTCATTTGAAGGAATTTTACAAATTATGGACACAACTTGTCGGGAGGCGGCGGTTGTCCTTTAAATATTACAGAAAGCGGTGGGGGTTTCAGGACAATCTGCCATATCTTTTTTTTTTTTGGGGGGGGGGGGGGGCACAAAAGAAAATCACAGAGTCCAGTGAAAATCTCAACCAAATTTCAAACTTTAAAAAGTAATGAATAATAAATAATGTTGAGATATTTACACACATTTTGTTTTGTCACCAAACTCATTTTATTACTGAAATGATAGTCGAACATTCCCTAGTGCACTGGTGTGAAAGTCAAGGCCTGGGGGCCAAATCCGGACCGCCACATCATTTTTTTCCGACCCGCGAAAGCAAATCAAACTTGGGAAATTCTATGAAGTTTGCTAAAATCCTAACAATATTTCAATATTTTTGGATGTAAACCACAAAAACAGTCATTATTCTTGACTTCGGATTTGGGAACTAGTTATTCATTCAATTTATGGTGCGCTCTAGATGTAATATGTGGAGGAGATTAAACATTCTAATGGCTTCCCCAAATTCATAACGGCCCTCGAGAGGAAACCATAACTACAATGTGGCGTGCGGCAAAAAAAATAATTTAACACCCCTGCCCTCGTTCGTGCCTTTTACTATCTTTGTGACTGCTTTATTTCCTGTATATGATAGGCGTTCATGTTAAGTGCTTTATTAAAGCTTCAGCTGTTGCTAAAGCGCCATATAAATCAATATGGATTGTATTGTGTGATCTTAGACTACTGATTTCAAAACTACTGTACGTACACATTTGTTGTTTATGTATAATTATATGGTAGAGTGTTGAAGCGTTGATATGGTTTCAATGTCACAATGGCTCTCAGAGGAACTGGAACAACAAATTGGCCTGCGACAAAAAAGGTTTAATAGGTTTAACTCATTCACTGCCTTTTACAAATTAATTCGGGAATTGAAAATATGACGTAAAGCGCCATTCCAGAATTTGTTCATTTTTTTTTTCTTGTTTGGGTGCCGATAAAGCGCTGGCCATTGCCTCTGGCAGTATTTTTCCCTTCCACAAGGGGGCAGCATCTCCCTGTTTATATATCCCTCATGGACAGAGGTGGCGGTGCCAGACTTCTGCTTTGATTGATCCCCTATATATTGGGGCAGAGCTACCAGCACAAATGTATATCACTGACAAAGCTTTTCAGATGAGGAGCGAAATGTCCGAAGAAAGAAGTACAGATGTTGACTGAAGAAACCTTTTTATGGAAACCCCCCCTTAATTGCAACAATCATCCATGAAGGTCTGATTAGAATCAAGTTTTCAAGGGGCAGGGACATCCAAAATCAAAACGGCAGACAAGGACATGGTTTTATTTGCAGAAAGATTTGGAACGAATAAATGCTTGACGTGGGGATGCTCCGATATCCATCTCTCATTTTGTCAAGCGGATTTTTATTGTTGCTTGATTTTCGCTCTGCCAATTGAGATCGTACACAAGTTGGCAGAGAGGCTACATCATAAAGACAGATGAAAAGCAATTTTATAAATGTGTTACATTATTCAACCCTGAAAGCATAATCTGTGGTCTATCACATTGTGCTTACAATTCCAAATGCTTCAGGTGGGTCAAAATGAGATTTCCCAGGGGGGGCACAATGAACATTTTCACTTTTGTACTCATTGAATGATTACTGTCATCTTCCATAGAAATACTTTTTTACAGTCAGTCATTGGCAAGGTCGCGTTGAAGAAAGAAAGAGCTCCCTCGCTTTGGGTTACAAAACACTGTGGCTTCTGTTGAAGTGATTGGGGATTTTTTTTGAGGGGGTGGGGGTGGTTTCCGTGGTTACAGGATAAAATAATAGAAGGCCATGACTTCCAACCATCAAAGACTGTAGCAGCATCATCTGTCCTTTGTCCTTCTTTTCATCATTTTGTTCTGTGAATGCTGGCTATGATTTTAATCAATTTTCTTTTGGCTATGCTGCGCAACCTTAAAGGACAACTGACGCCTCCGGACAAGTTGTGTCCATGATTTGTAAAATCACTTCAAATGACTTCTACTGAGCGCATTTCACAAAGATTCCACCACATATAGCTATATTTTATGTTTTAAGATTTGCGCTGTATATTCAGGAAGTCTTGTTTTTGAGTTGGTGACGATACCTACCGTGACGTCATGGTTGTCCTATAAAGTGGAAATATTCAGATAAAAAAAATCTACTTTTCAATGGCTTCTCAAAAAAAAATGTTACGCCTCTGCAGTGACTGCACGTCCGTCATGTGTGAAAAATATTGTCTTGGATACAAATAAAAATGTGACTATGATACAATTATGAACATAAAATGAGAAATAAAGTTCTGAAAAAAAACAGCACAACGGGTAATCACCAAAAAGTATGACTATTGTCTGTGCAGCTGTTTGGACCGAAAAACGGATGAATCATAGTACTTGTTAATTGATTCCCAGCTCATCATCTGTTTTAATTGTCTGTTTTTATTTTACGTGACTTATCTTTGACAATCAACAAACGAATCCGCAACCGCATTGACCTCTTTGGATTAGACCCAAGGACAAATACAGTAAACTTCATTTGACAGGTTTTATTTCCTCCCCATCTTTCTGATTTTAGGTGTCCCAGGTTCCCGTGGAAGCCTGCGAGCAATATGGAACGTGTACAGAGTGCCTAAACTCCGGAGACCCTCACTGCGGTTGGTGTGTCCTGTACAACACGTGAGTCGGCATGCGCATAAATACACATTCACGCCATGTCTAAAGGATTAAGTGCGTCGCAAACAGCTCGTGGGATGTTATAAATAAGAGGAAGCATGTGATTTGGCCAATTTCAGGGCGAGAAGTTTATTTTAGCAGAGTCAATGACGGAAAGGAAGGGATTGTCTCCCATAGCCGCATAACCCTTGAGCACGGCCAACAATTGCTTGTTACCCACCCTGCACAGCTCGTAAACAACCAATCCAAGAGACCTGACCAGTCTTGCCCCTAAACTATAGGTCACTAGTCCCTGCCCTACTTAGACCAAAGTCTTTTCCCTATCCAAAACCACGACAACATAGTGTTAGCTGTAGTCCTTGATTGGTTCCAGTCCTCATGCTAGACCAGGGGTGGGCAAACTTTTTGACTCGCGGGCCGCATTGGGTTCTAAAATTTGACAGAGGGGCCGGGCCAGGAGCATTTGGAGGGAGTGTTTGGGCCGGAAATACTCCGAACAAGTTATGTCCATAATTTATAAAATCACTTCAAATGACTTCGACTGAGCGTATTTTACAAAGATTCCACAGCATATAGCTATAGTTTACGTTTTAAGACTTGCGCTGAATATATGAAGTCTTGTTTTCGAGTTGATGACGATCCCCATGTGACGTCACGTTTGGACCGCCCTGACCGAGAAAGCGACATACAATGCATTTTGGGTACTTTGTTTAGTCTGAAAACTTCGTGTTAATCCGTGTTGATGGCGAAATTAGAAGGAAAACACATAAATAACGCCATGGTGAATCGTTGTGTGTTGCACCAAGACAACTATTTGATATTCGCTGACACAAATTCCCAGCTGACAAATCAGCCCATTTCCAACGGAGCTTGGGCGCAATCTTCTGCTTTTTCTGGGTGCTACATTGCTGTCATTGACGGCTCGAATTGATATGGGAGGACTCCTAGAATCAATTGCAAACATTTATGCTTTCCTCTTCAGAAGAACAAGAACAAGAAAACATCTTCTCCGAATCTGAAGCCATTGTTTTGATTCTCGAGCAACCTTCTGAAACTGGCCATTTCCGGATTCATTTTGAAGTCATTTTTATTGGTGTTTTTCATTTAACTAAAAATATCAGCCTGCCTGATTTGGGTATTTTAGATGCTATAAAACGTTTTTCTGATGTCAGTGGGAAACAAAAACAAAAAATGGTGCCGGTTGTCCTTTAAATGTAGTATGTACAAACCTCATAGCACAGTAAAAACACTACAACCCAATTTATTAACTGTCTTTCAAATGTGAAAAATATCCCTGATCAGTTAATAAATTTTTCTCAAGGAATATGCAAGATATGGCATTTACAAACTATTTCGCAGATACTTGGAGGAGGAAATGGAAATAGATTAAAATAACATATGCACTGTGATTTATCAAGATTGCGTCTGTTTTTAAGTTTCCATCGAAGGGGCAAAGAAATCAACATTTATTGAAAAATGGAATCACTTTCAACATTCAAAACATATTATTACACAACGAAATATTCAAGCTCAATAATACCTACTTGTGTTAAATTCCGCCAAATCATAGATGGTTTGTCCTGACCGCGCGCTCAACAAACTCCTCACTGACGCTCTCGCCTTCACGCGCTAACAAAACACGTGTACCGTCGCCGAGCACACAAACATAGACTACCTGCAGTTGAAATTTGCATACTCGGCTCGGCAGCCAATCAGAAGCCTGCTTCTTTCTTCCGGACTTTCGCAAGCGTTACAAAGTCGTGCAATTGCATGTCATTTTCCAAAATAGATGCACAGAACCTCAAACTAGAAGAAAGATTCAAAAGAAGCGAACAACATATGTGACGCTACAAAACGTAAATTTACATTAAACCGTGACTGTAAAGTGTACGTGAGACTTATGAAAGGGGCTTAGTGGCTCGTAGGAATCAATGCAAACGTTGCATTGTGCACCACAATGACAATCGACTACTGTAGCAAAATTTACAGCCATGCGCATTTCGTAAATTAAGCAAGGTAGCATTTGTAGTTGGTGCATTCTTGATTTAAAAAAAACTTTTATACTTTGTGACAATGTTTCTTAATGGGATTGGTCTCATTTTGCTTCAAGTTGGGAAAAATGGGGCAGGCAACTTTTCAGTTATCTGCCCTGTTGTTCGCTAGCTTTTTGTCATGAGTTTTAGACACTGTTTGTACTATAATTTGGGCAAGTTCGGCGGGCCGGATTGAAAAGCCTAACGGGCCGTAGTTTGCCCATACCTGTGCTAGACATTCGTCCCACTCCTCTCCCACATCTCAAAATTTACAGCCATGCGCATTTCGTAAATTAAGCAAGGTAGCATTTGGGAGTTGGTGCATTCTTGCAACTTTTCAGTTAACTTTTATGTTGTTGTGACAGCTTTTTCTTATGAGTTTTAGACACTGTTTGTACTATAATTTGGGAAAAATTCGGCGGGCAACGGATTCAGTTATCTGCCCTGTAATTTGTTCAAGTAGCGGCCCGGATTGAGTTTTAGACGGGCCGTAGTTTGACACTATACCTGTATATTTGGGCAAGTTCGGCGGGCCGGATTGAAAAGCCTAACGGGCCGTAGTTTGCCCTAATCCGAGATTTTTAGACCAAGGACTTGTCTTGACCCGAAACAACAGTCTGAAGTCTTGGACCTTAAATCTTGTCTTGGTCAAAAATATGACTTTTTGTTTTCGCCCCGGACCTAGAAACGAGTCAGTGTTTTATCCTTAGACATTGGACCCCTTATTGACTTATTGCCCAACACAAAGCTAGTCTAAGCCCTAGAATTTCAAACAAGGAAAAACTGGAAATGGATTCAGAACAATTTTTGTCACACATCCGGTTAGGAAGTATGTGGTCATACTATATGTGTCCCTCCCCCAGTCAACGAGATTAAAAATCACAGCCCCCTCCGGCATTCAATTTGCCCATCTCTACCTCACTCCAAGTCCAAGTCCAGGTCTGATCCCAATGCTTGATATTCAAGCCTTCTTCTTAAACCTAGTCCTCGACCTACCCCTTGCGATCACTTTGGGACCAGTCTATGATTTACCAGTCGATCGCTATGGACGTAATGGGCACTCCTACTCTAAACCTTAATCCTAGGACAGGACTTTGCACTAGTTCTTAAACAGTCTTGGCCTCAGGTAAAGCCCAGAACCTAATACTAGATTTAGCTTGTCTGAGACTTTACATATGGCAGAAAATTGTGCATTGTTACCAGGTCTAAGTCTTAGTCCCCACAAAAGTTTATTGTCTAGGACAACTAGCGTTGGTGCAGTGACCAGAGAAATAAGGGTTTGGGGATTAGCAGGTCCGTCACATCAGGACCTCATCATACCCACAGGAACATTTTGGATCCGACAGAGGCAGATTATCTCTCTCATCTTAATGATGTGACCCCCCCAGGTTAGGTTGTATAATACCTCGATCTGGCCCATAGGGGATTGAGGAGATTAAAAGCCTTGTTTTGCAAAACGGCCTGCAATGTTTGAAGCTGACCTGAGCAGTGTGGGTTTAGCTGTGTTTTAGGTGATGTGTGCGTTTCTGTGAGATCTATCTTGATGAAGATTGGCGTCACTTAAATTGCAGCTTTCACTGTTGTCGCATCAACTTGAACGCGAGCTGGACACTATCGTAATAGCACCACGCGAATGCATCACCGTGACATTAGAAAGTTGGACGTCCATGTCGTCAACTATACATTAAGTTTCCGGTCGACGGTTTGAACTGTAATAAAAATAAAAACGGGTCACTATGAGCAATACAATCTAACAGCTATGGAATGTAGGGAAAAAGATGCCCATTTCACGGTAAGATCAGCGCATTGTCATCAAATGTTGAATATAGTTTTGCTTTTTGAATGTTGCTGTGCCGATGACCATTTTGTGTTTGGGAGCCTTTTACTAAGCAACTTCATCTTTATTTAGTTCGTAGAGTTGCTTGTTCTGTAGCCACAAGGGGACATAAGTCTTCTTGTGCCGGTCCCAAGCCCGGATAAATACAGAGGGTTGTGTCAGAAAGGGCATCCGACATAAAAGCTTGGCCAAAACAAACAGGCGGATCAAACTTCTAAAGATGGAGGACACTGATTTGCTGTGGCGACCCCTTGAAGGGTGTTGGGGTAATTCGCTATACGAACATCTTTGAACATCGTTTTGTATCGTTTGTTTACGTTTTGGACTTCCTATACATCATATCCTGTCTTCCTTTACATGATGTCACATCCTATTACGTCACATCCTATTATGTCAGTCTTATAAATGCTCTCCCAGCGGTCTTTCGGGCTTCTTCCTCCTTCCTCTTTTCTTTCTGTCCCTCCTCGGCCGACACCCCACGATGCCCTGCTGTCTACAAGATTAAACTAATTTATTCTGTTCAACACCTGGCTTCCTGCTGCACCCTCGGGATTGAACGACGATAGACCTGTCGCTCTGACGTCTGTGGTCATGAAGTCCTTTGAACGCCTCGTGCTGAACCACCTAAAGAACATCACCGGACCTCTGCTAGATCCTCTTCAGTTTGCCTACCGGGCAAACAGGTCTGTGGAGGATGCAGTCAACATCGGACTGCACCACATCCTCGACCACCTTGACAACACAGGAACCTACGCAAGGATCCTGTTTGTGGACTACAGCTCTGCGTTCAATACCATCATCCCAGAACTCCTCATCCCCAAACTTCTCCAGCTTGGTGTGTCCCCCACGATCTGCCAGTGGACCCTCAGCTTCCTGACAGGACGGACACAACAGGTCAGACTGGGAAATATATCATCCACAACACGAACCACGAGCACTGGAGCCCCGCAGGGATGCGTCCTCTCTCCATTGCTCTTCTCTCTCTACACGAACGACTGCACCTCAACGCACCCAGCTGTCAAATTCATAAAGTTCGCAGACGACACCACGGTCATCGGTCTCATCAAAGACGGCGACGAGTCTGCGTACCGACAACAAGTGGAGCAGCTGGAGCTCTGGTGCAGCCGTCACAACCTGGAGCTGAACACGCTCAAGACAGTTGAGATGATGGTGGACTTCAGGAAACATCCATCACCACAGCTACCCCTCACACTATCCAACTGCCTGGTGTCAACCGTTGAGACCTTCAAGTTCCTGGGAATCACAGTCTCCCAGGACATGAAGTGGGAGGTCAACACCAACTCTATCCTGAAAAAGGCCCAACAGAGAATGTACTTCCTGAGGCTGCTAAAGAAGCATGGCCTGCCACAGGAGGTGCTGCAACATTTCTACACGGCTGTCATTGAATCCATCCTGTGTTCTTCCATCACCGTTTGGTTCGGGGCCGCCACAAAAATGGACAAAATCCGACTTCAACGGACAGTTAGGACGGCGGAAAAAATCATTGGCACCGCCCTACCCACTCTCGAGGACTTGCACACTGCAAGAATCCAAACTAGGGCGCGGAAAATCCTACTGGACCCTCCGCACCCTGCCCACCACCTTTTCCAGCTACTCCCCTCAGGCAGGCGCGACCGATCCATGCGCACCAAATCCAGCAGACATTTAAACAGCTTCTTCCCCCAAGCCATTAACTCTTTGAACTCTTTCAACAGTAGCCAAAATGGAACTGTATAGTGCCACTTAGCAGTTTTTTTGACAACGATACTAGTGCAGCGTGTTCTACCGGAAACAAATTCCTTGTGTGTCCTACATACTTGGCAATAAAGATGATTCTGATTCTGATTTAACCATCCTCTGCTATGAACACCCTGAGCAGCCATGAACCAGGAACGAACGATCACTTTCAACCCATTAAAGGGGAAAAGCCGAAAGGAAAAGAAGAAGACTGTTGTCGCATCAACACTGACCTGACAGGAGAGAGGCCCCTTCATGTCTCATTATATGAATTAATGGTGTCCACTTATCACAAAATTGCTCGGCCACCGTTCCCTCAAGTGAGTTGTGATCCATCATTCGGCAGTACAAGACCACTTTAACTTTCTGTCAATGGAATACCCTTCTTTGCCATGTTTCTGGTCTATGAGCAGATCTCACATAGCCACTTTATTCCACATGCTAGCAGCTAAGATAGCTTCAAGTGCTTAATTCTGTGTTATGCCTACAATGACTGCAACTCGTAACCTCTCTTGGGGAGTCCAGCTACAACAGAGCTATCCCCAGCTTTCCTGTCGGGCCCTCATATCACGGTGTAATTACAACAGAATTGCCTGAGCTTCTCGAGCACCCTTTGGTGCCACCTGAGAGCTTGTAAAGTGCCGCCTGCTCTCAGTTATGCTCATTAAAGATGTGACCGTATATGGGTGGCCACAATTCATTTCTATCAGTGTGCCGATACAACTGAGCAACGCAGTGAAGAGACTTGTACTTTTGACACTGAAACAAGACTGTGGTTCAGAATACAGGATCATTCAACAAGTGAATGCATTAAAAATGGCAAAACAAAACAACTGAAAAAAAGACATGTAATAATTTAATTTAAAACTAATTCTTATTTTACAGACAGTGTATTGTCGGTGTTCAAATACCTGACATGTTTCGGCGTATACTTCCGCCTTCGTCAGAGTGGCACTGATATCAAGTAGACAGGATGAATTTAATACAACATGTAATAATTTGTCCATTTAGCCATTGTGGTTCTTGCTTTGCCCTTCAGGGCACAACCATGCTGGAAAACCAAAGGGTCTTCCCCAAATTGTTTCCAGGATGAAGCATAACATTGTCCAAAATGTCTTGCATACATGAATAATTAAGATTTAAACCAGAATAAGCATTCAAATCAGTGTTGCAAGCCTGGGGAAACACAAAAAAATCAGTTCTAAGACAAGACAACAATCCGGTTGAATCATTTGAGCCCAGTTTCCACCCAAGTGATGATGTGAAACACATGAAAACGCAAGAGGACCAGTGTCCGAGTAACCTGAGACGTGTGATTTTTTCGTATTTCAGCATTTAACCAATCACATTTCCGCCATCATTTCTTACCAGGGTCAGAAATCTACCTGGATGCCTTCACAATCAGTTCTGCAGGCCTTGTGGCGTCAAATGTGTGGATCAAACTGTTGCTTTAACCAATCAGATTCCGAGTTGGCAACCCAAAAGGGGTACCAGCGCCTTCTTGTCGGCTCTGGTCCACATCAGAGTTTTTTTTTTCGCAAACTATGATTAGCTCGTCACTAGTATTTCTTTCTTCACAAGTTATTTCCTGGCTAACTGTACCCTCTAGATGATGTATAAACTAATCTGCATTGTTTGATATGCAGTTGTTCAAGAAGGGATCGCTGCCCAAGAGCAGACGAGGCCTACCGCTTCAACACTGACATTGACCGCTGCGTGAAGGTCATAGCTCACCCGGAGAGCATCGCCGTATCAGCCCACAGCGTTCCAGTGAGTCTGCTTCACGTCCTCTATCATTCATACGACGGTACCGTACCTCGCAATAGTCAACATCAACAACAACCTGCTTGGGTTTGATCACACCCTTAGTACTACAACTATGCGTAGTGTTTGACTGGAGATTCCAGGTAGTAGTTTTACGTTAAATGAAAGCCACTGTTCTTTTCTTCTAGCATCATATACATTTCAAAGTCTCAGACAAGATTAACTGATACAGTTAATTTAAGTAGAGTCAGCTAATGTCCATTTCAAAGCATCTCAAAGCCTGTCGCTGGACACTCAATCCTGTCTGACGTTTCCTGATTTCTGATTGACTTATTGCGGTGAATCCAATCTTTTCCTAGCTCCTGCTGGAGGTGAACAATGTTCCGGACCTTTCGGCAGGAATCACCTGTTCCTTTGGGCAGCAGGCTGAGGTGGAAGGACATGTCAATGGCAACAGGGTCATGTGTCTGTCCCCGGCAGGGAAGGAGGTCCCGCTGATACCAGAAGGACAAGGTGCGCTTGAATAAAGGATTTGTTAGTTACTGAATAACTTCCACCTTTTTATTGTAGAGGTTGCGAGTGAAAACAAACCAGACTATTTGAAGTGCAAGTCTGGCAGTGAATGAGTTAATACAGGCAATGTACCCCAAACATAGCCTTTTACTGACATTGTCCACCCTCTCTCCTCTGTTAGATTGGGCCGGCGTAAAACTGAGGCTGAACTCCAAAGAGACAGGTCAAATGGTGGCCAGCACGGAGGTGAAGTTCTACAACTGCAGTACGCACCATATGTGAGTCCATAGATAGACCTGACTGCGCTCGCTCACTCAGTGGAGAGAGTTGACATCTTCATTTAAAGCACTGATTGACTGATTCGTGCTTAAGATGACTCTACCAGACAAACACTTCAAATGAGTCTGTCGGATTCCATTTTAGTCAACATGATGCGTTTGTCACAGTCTGTTTGTTCAGGATATAAACTACCATACCTTCTAAAAGATATAAATAGGAACAAACAGCTACAGCCATTGAACATGGTCAGATCATCTCAATAGTTTCAGGTGCCTAAATAGAAAAATCATTACACTAAATGTCCTTCATTCAATTCAATTCATTCAATTTTTTTCTGCGATCCAACATTTTCCCTCAGGACAACCGTTTGATAATTGTGTTTGTTGTAAGATAAGAGAACCATCGTGTTAGCTTTGCTCGGGTACCTGGAGGGGCTGATGAAAGAATGCAGTCATGACAAAAGGGATTTTCGCCTCAAACCTTCACATCATATCATGCTAATCGACAATAAACATGGTGAGTGAGTTGGCTTGGAACCATTATGGCTGTACCATGGCTGTAGTTAAGACCATAATTAGCACCTTTTAGTATCTCTGAACAATGTTGCTTTCGACACGTGTTGGGTATTAACTCATTCACTGCAAGACATGTACAAAAAATGTGTTTACTCCAGTGCCATGGTTTTTGTCATTGTCACTTGAATTCAAGGACCCACAGAATATAGGACGACATAAACATTCAATACAGCGTTGGAAACGTTAGACTCTCTTCTTTCATCAGAAAAAAAGAGTTGATTCCTAAATCGTATGAGTCTGGAGTTATATGAGCTTGAATTGAGGCTGGCTGCCCAAAATACAATGTAATACGTACATACTACTGTATGTACATATTGGTTTATACAACACTTTAACAACAGCTAAAGCTGGAACAAAGCGCTAATATGGGAATAAAGGGACATGCTGCCCCCTTGTAGAAGGAAAAAACACTGCCAAAGGTCTGGCCAGCACTTTATCGAGAAAAGACAAAACCCGAACTAATTTGGGAATGGCGCTCAACGTCATATTTTCAATTCCTGAATAAATTTGTGAATGGCAGTGAATGAGTTCATAAGAATTCATGAACAAAATATAATTAACATCAGTCCGTGATTATGATATTTTTAGGCCAGAAGAGAAGGCTTTGCAGGCCTTGACGATCCGCCACTTGATGTAATGGTTTCCCAAGGCCTGTGTTTTCTACACCACCATTTTTATTCATGTCCCAGCTTTGACAGCATGACCATAACCTTCACAACAAAAATAGCCTCCAGGAAGTCGACTATATTGACCCGTCGACCTCGATCGTTTGCCTTCCAATTTTTGTAAACCTTTACGTTACCATAAACAACACGGGGGCAACACTTGTCGGTGTAATGATCAAACCATACGGCTCGCTTTTAAGAGACATCGATTTCCGGAAGAGGGGTTTGACTCCCACTTTGCTGACTTTGACCTTGAAATATCATAAAAGCTTGTGGAAAGGGGGGTGAGGAGGTCTGGGGTGGAGGATCTATAAAAAACACAATCACTTCTGCAATGCTGCAGCGCCGCAAACGCCAATAAATGTCGTGCCGTCCATTTATTGTGTCATTATTAGCTGCCTAGGGGTGGTGCGGGAGGCTTGGGGGGGTTAGCGTGGCGATGGAAGAATTTGAAATACAGTGATACCTCAGTTTACGAACACTTTAGTTTACGAACTTTTCGCCTTACAAACATAAAATTAGCAAGAATATAATCTTGGCATACAAACTAGTCTTCGGCAAACGAACCAAACCACACAGCGCCACGGTGGCTGGCGGACTAGTTTTCCTCACCCCTTTCCTTGAGTGCATACGTGCTTTGTTATCGAGTGGAGTACTTTTGCTATTATGGGACCGGAAAAGACCCCACCACAGGCTAGTGTTCAACCGAAGAGGACACATAAAATAATTACGGTCGAGCAGGAGCAGGAGATCGTCGAGAAACACGAACGAGGTGTGCATTTGTGTGATTTTGCGTCCCATTACCACTATAGTAAGTCAGCCATTGCTAGGTGTGGCTCAGGGTGTTTCTGTGTTGTCGAAACAACGGTCTCAGGCAAAAGAAGAGGTTGAAAAACTTCTGTTGATTTGGATTAACGAAAATCAGCTAGCAGGGCACAGTGTCAGTAAGTTGCCGAGAAAGCGCGGCAACTTCACTCGGATGTCATCAAGAGGCAACCTGGAAGTTTGTCATCCATTGACAACTACTATCGCAAAGGTAAATAAAACGACTTTATGATCCATTACAGTTTATTTCTTTAACTACAATACAATAACACATTTATTGTACATAAAATAAGGTATATTTTGTGTAGTTTTAAGGCTTATTTAGTTGAAAACTATGTTTTATGGGGACCTGGGAACGGATATTCTCATTTTTAATGGTTTCTTATACGAAATACGTGTTTGGCAGACAAATATTTCGCCTCACACACACTTTCTGGGAACCAATTAAGTTCATAAACTGAGGTATCAGTGAATGCTGTCAGATTTTTTTTATTTTATTTTATTTTTGTATGTGGAGGTGAAGTATTAATAGGCTGCAAGTGCCCGAGCACTGCAGCATGGGGATTATTAATGATGTGATGCGGCAGGTCAGGAGTAGCATATCACGTGAATTATTCATCACGGGGAGTTAGCAAGGGGGTCACCGCCACGCTAATGAAGGGCCGTGTATGTATGGTGAGATTCCCGCCGCTCTCCGTAATGACTTAATTGGGTATACTCGCGTATTTATGTCACCGTCAAAGAACCCCTTTCGCATCGGCGGCGCGCTCTCTGCCACCGCGGGGTTATTTCACCACAAACTCTTTCATCAATCAAATGCAACCTCCAGGAATCACATTATTGTGTAGCAGCGAATGATCACATGATGAACATGTGGCTCATCGTGACTTACCGAACAGTAAATTGTGTGCGCTAGGCTGCTGGTTGAAATCCCAAGAGCGGATACAGTGACGGCTTGAGTTAAATTTGCTCAGTACCTCAAAACATAATCAACTTGTCTTTCTTCCCACTGGAAGGAAAGGAAACAAAAAAAGAAGGGTGACTCAGTAATATTACTTTTTTTTGCAGAGGATAAAGAATATATGTCAGTAAGTGTTGTTACATTGTCAGGTCATTGGTTGCTGTTTGTGTTAAAATGTCCATTGTTTAAAGAGTGATGTGAATAGACAACATGGAACTCAACTTTATTTAGTTTCAATAATGATTAAATAATTTACTGTTCGGTACTAGCGTGGACATATTTTTGCACATGGCTGGCAGTGAATGAGTTAAGGGGCAAATTATGACCCATGTTAGCATTAGCCTAAAGATAGCTTACCAGAGCCTCAGCGAAATAATATATACTATAAAATACAAATAAATACCAAATGCTACACATTAAATATTTCTTTCTTTGGAAGAGAAAAATCAATAGTTTGTTTTCCTTTTGGAAGAACAAATCAAGCTCCAGAGTGACACCTTGAATAGTTTTTATTATGCCGTACTACAAAAAGACCAATGACATTTGTTATTTCCCGGGAGAGTCTTTTTAAATGTCACGAGAACTTGCCTTTGTAGTCAAGTCTTTTTTTTCAGCAAAATGTTTGCGCGATGCCGTGTCAAATGACTTAACTAGTTTGACGTTATGCCTAAAGCATATCGCTAGCCGTGACATCCACTCACCAGAGGCTGAGCTGTTCTGTGTTTGTTTTCTTGTTAGAGTATGAGTCTGTAACACTTCCTGTCTTAATACCCTTCTTCCTTGTTCTGTACAAGAAATTCTTAATACAAAAAAATTGTATATTACAGCTCTAATTATTGCGATTTTTTTATATCCATTTTGGTTTTATTTATGAAAATTGCATTGTGGGCTTAATGCTCTTGTTCTCGCAGTCCAAATATTTCACACTTTTTGTTACTCTAGTATAGTTGCTACTGTGCAACAAACAGTCTATCAACTTCTGATAGAGAATAGAGAAAAAAGATATTCAAAATGTTCATGCTTACAAGGCCCACAATGGAAGCACAGAAAATCTGGGGTCAATCTGAGGTGAACACACACACAGCCTGTTAAACTGTCATCGTCATGTAGGAGATTTGGCCTTGGACGTAATTTAGGACTTGGTAAACTCCTTCACAGGTAGAGGTCATTAGCCAGGTTACAAATCTATAGGTTCATGAAATGGTCACTCATTAAAATGTCTATGTTCTGTTGTTTTATGGGCGTTGGTGCTTGAGACGTCCAGGGGCCTGGTATTCAAATCAAGAAAACTATGTTTTACAAATGTATCACTTAAATGTGCATATACACTCAGTAAATAGCTTGGCAAAGGGCTGCAGACGTTGGGCGCCAGTCATGAATGGCTGCGTCCCCTGCTGTCAGTAAAATACAATTTTCCTGTGTTCGAGCCTTTGTTCACAGTGTCTGACCGAATATCTCTGACAACATTTTATATTAAAAATAAAGAGACAAAAAAAATGCTGATTTGATTTGCTGTCCAACAGAGTTGTCTTCCCCTTGCGGGCTTTTCACATTGCATAGCACATTCTATCCGATTACTTTTTTAGTTTGCTTCAGAAAAAACATTGCAACCCCCCTGCAAGCACAATAGCGAATAAAATTTCATCAGACAAATGTAAGCAAAAAAAAAGCTCAGTTATAGCACAGCCAAGCCTGTTGTTGTCTTGGCAGGAAGAGAATAGCCCTTTTTTGTCCTCAATCCATTCCCCCAACAGCTGCGTATCACCATCGTCTGTCTGTCTTTCTATTATCTAAAAACCCATCCGTCCATCCTTCTGTCCATCCATCTGTCCATCCATCCATCCATCCATCCATCCATCCATCCATCCATCCATCCATCCATCCATCCATCCATCCATCCCCGTTAGCTCTGACTGAAATTTGTATTGCTCTCTTGTATCACAAGGATTTTCTGTATTTATTCTGTCATTTGCACAGCACGCACTAATGAGTCTACTCTGGTTCTGCAGGTGTCTGTCCTGTGTAAACAGCACATTTCGGTGCCACTGGTGCAAATACCGGAACATGTGCACTCACGACCCAAACAGCTGTTCTTTCCAGGAGGGCAGAGTCAACGCCTCAGAGGTACAACACAAACTTGCTTGCGGCCCATTCAAATGCAGTAATAAGGTGAATGTAGTCAAAGAAACTATGCATACTGTATATTCACTAGTCAATGCAGTGCCAGGGTTTTTGTCATTGTCACTCAAATTCCAGGACCCACAGAATATTGAGTTTTAGGACTACATAAACATTCAATGCAGCATAAGAAACCTTCGATTCTGTTCTTTCATCAGAAAAAAGTTAATTCCTAAATGATATGGGTCTGGAGTTATATGAGTTTAAAATGAGGGTGGTTGTCCAAAATTCAATACAACACAATGGTTTATATAGCACTTTAACAACATCTCAAGCTGGAACAAAGCATTAACATGGAAAAAAAGGGAAATGCTGCCCCCTTGTGGAAGAGAAAAACATAGCCAGAGGCCATGGCCAGCGCTTTAACGGCAGCCAAAGAAAAGACAAACATAAATCTGAACAAATTCGGGATATATTTTTCAATTCCTGAATACATTTGTGAATGGCCGAGAATGAGATAATGGAGATATCTATGAACGTTTTCTATTAAAGTAAGGAAAGGAAGTAGAAAAACAATATACAAGAGCTGCTGTAAAGTCAGGCAATCTCGAGGCGCCATCTTGAAGTCAAAATAACAACAAAAAAAGTAAATAAATAATGTGACACAACACAAAAGACACAGACAGTCATTCAAGCTACACATGTGCTTGCAAAACCTTTTTAAATGCAACCAAATGGGCAATTTTGTTCCATTATTATAAATCATAATTTTAGGGAATACAGATTTTATGATTCCACTGATTTTATGATTCCACTGATTACAGAATACAGATTTTATGATTCCACATTAGTTCTCCAAATATAACCCTTTAAACTGATATCACAGCACATACATTTCACTAACACAACTAAGCATGGCTTGAATATGCAGTCAAAAATTTGCAAGCAGGACGCGTATTATTGGGATTAGAGATGTCTTTTTTTATGTAATCCCCAAGGGACATACTGAAGTGTGCATTAGTAGTGTTACAGATGATGATGGGCAGACATGCAGATAGATGACAGTGACAGATTTTTAATATCCTGTGGAGAAACAGTTATGTAAACACCCCGGAAAGGATAAAGGCAGACTAGCAATTTATGGAAATGCACCATGAAGTCAAACTACAGGTAACATTTGAGTTACGACCGGGTTCCGTTCCGACAAAAAGGTCGTAAATCAAATGGTCGTAAATCAAAATCCATTCAAAATGGCCAACGTGACATTTACACGACAGGATAGTACACGATGTCGATCTGTTGTTTTTAAGCAACGGTTTCTATTGAATACTTTTACTGTATATACCAAACTGTTTACAGTTCATTGATAAATTTTATAAATAAAAAATGATAACCTGTCATTTTTAACATTGTTAACATTATCGATTTTTATTACTGAAAAACTGTATCTGTAATGTATACAAAATTATTTACTGTACAGTTCATTTATGAATGTTATACTTAGCTTTTAATATTGTTTTTATATTTCATATTATCAATTTTTATTACTGTATAACTGTACCTGTAATGTATACAAAACTGTTTACTGGACAGTTCATTTATAAAGGTTATATGTACTTAGCTTTTAGTATCGTTTTTATCATTTTATATTTCATATTATCGATTTTTATTACTGTATAACTGTACCTGTAATGTATACAAAACTGTTTACTGTACAGTTCATTAATAAATTTCATACTTGAAGGACAACCGACTTCTCCGGACAAGTTGTGTCCATAATTTGTAAAATGGCTTCCAATGACTTCTACTGAGCTTATTTTAATAAGATTCCACCGCATATAGCTATATTTTACGTTTTAAGACTTGCACTGAATATTCAGGAAGTCTTGTTTTTGAATTGGTGACGAATCCGTACGTGACGTCACTAAAGGACTGCCCTTGAGCGTAAAAAAGACGCATTGTAGCGGTCCTTCCATCACGTCAATGTATTTTGCTGTACCTGTTTGGTCTGGGGAGGCCAGAAGAGGGCGTCCAAGCTTCATAAAAGAAATTTATCAGCCTGTGGAAACGGAGATGGCCACAGGAGGTCGCCATTTTGTGCCTCTTTTTTTGGGTGAGAGATTTTCCCCCAATGTTGCCTCAAAATGGCAAAAATAAATTATTTAATCGATTGCAAACGTATCCTTTCCTCTTCAGAACTACTTGAATCATATTCGTAACTGGATGTGTAACAAGAACGCATATTCTCCGAATCTGAAGCCATTGTTTTGATTCACTAGCAATGCAAGACGTCTTGGCGTGACGTCACGAACTGGGGGCGGGACTTTCTGAAAATTCGCAGCTCAATTTTTTTGCAGATTTTGGACACTTTAAGTCATTTTTATTGGTGTTTTGCATTTGACTAAAAATATACATTTGGGTATTTTAGATGCTATAAAACGTTTTTCTGGTGTCAGTTAAAAAACAAAAAAGTGACGTCGGTTGTCCTTTAAGTGTCATTTTTATCATTTTAGATTTCATATTATCGATTTATACTTTATATAGTGGTGGTCATAAGTACGGGTGGTCGTAAATCGCGGTGCTCGTAACTTGGATGTTATCTGTATTTATGACAATCTGTTTCAATAATAAATCAAAAAAGATGTAATATCGCAGGAATTTTGATCAGGGTAATGTTTGGAGGGATCAATATTGGCTTTTCCTTCTAAATTAGGTTGATTATATATTTCTCTGAATTCTATTCGTGCATGTCAGATTTTTTTTTTTGTCTTTATTATTCAGGATTGCCCGCAGCTTGTCCACTCTGGGCAAATCCTCATCCCGGCTGGCGAGGTGCGACCAATCACCCTGAGGGCACGCAATCTCCCGCAGCCGCAGTCAGGTCAACGCGGCTATGAGTGTGTGGTCAATGTGCAGGGTGTCGGCCATCGAGTCACGGCGCTACGTTTCAACAGCACCAGCGTACAGTGCCAGAACAGCTCGGTATGGATTTTATTTTTTATTTTTTTATTGTAGGTGACATTTTACTATTCACTTGAGTTCAGTCATTTTTTGACATTTTTTTTTTCGAATCACCAGTGGTGGGCGGTCAGGGCTTGCAAGGCCTTCTCTGCTGGCCTAAAAATATCTGAATCACAGACTAATGTCAATTATATTTTGTCCATGAATTCTTATTAAAAAATTCAAAATTGTCTTTCAGCTTCCTTTCATTGCTTTTCCTCTTGTTGTGCTGCTTCCAGATGTGTGTTTTTGTATTTAAGCATTTAACCAATCATATTTCAGCCATCATTTGTTACCAGGGTCAGAAATCTACCTGTACACAATCATTTGTGTAGGCTCTGGAGCATAAAAATCAATGTCGATGAAACTGTTGCTTTACCAATCGGAGTTTGAGATGGCAACCCAAAGCCTGCTCGAAGTCACATGATTAGCTAGTCAGTAAGCAATCATAGTTGCTGCTAGTGATAAGCGCATAATGGCCAGAGCTAGCACCCTGTATCTGTAGCAAGATACATAAGCAAATATAATAAAATAATAATAATACATTTAATGTATAAGCATATTTCAAAACTATCAATGTCACTTTACATTCACAGGATATGTTCTCATTGTGGATGAGCAGTGTCAGCCACAGGCTCCAGGGTTCACTCAATTTATTATCAGTTTTGTCAACCCACAATGGCAAAAGGAGGAGAAGAAAGGATTTGGTTGCAGCTATACTGCTAAAGGCATTTTCAAGATGAACTTTTCAAGCATAGATAGACATCATCAGGAAAGGTTTGACAGCTCTGAAGCTAGCAAAATTAGCAAATACCTTTTTTGAGGTTATCATGAATTCACGCATTCATAGTAAAATTGCAAAGAGTTTTTCTGAAGTTTCTTCAAGTCATGTTATTTCCTTGCTATCGGCACCCCTAGTGGACGTGTAGTAATATCACACCACACTAGCAGCAGATTGATTCAGGTAGCATTACTGAAGGCTTGGGAGTGACAAGCACAGCCCTGCCACTGCTTTTGACACATGGTTTGCCACGCCATATCTCTTTTTAATTTAAGCTTCCTATTGTTTTCTCCATTTTCAAAGAAATTGCTGTGACCTCATGTTTTCAATGAATAATTAGATACAGACAAATACGGGAGATGAGGTTTTCTCTTTGTGGCTCGATTACAACGCAAGGCGTATCATCAGCGACAATCCATGAAAAGGGCATTGCTGATGACGTATGGTTAAAAAGCTCCTTGTCTCACCGCTGCCCTTTCATCTCTCTTCCGCCTTTTCTCCCACTTCATGACTGTTTACTGTTTTCCAGTACATGTACGAGGGCGTGAAGATCAGCGACCTGGCGGTGGAGCTGGCCATTGTGTGGAACGGCAATTTCATCATCGACAATCCCGAGAAGATTAAAGGTGTTTTTCTCAATCCGTCTATGCCAATCGCACGCAGTGTGACAGTCGTTCCACAGCGCCGGGGAATGGATGGGTCACCAAGGGCATCTGGAGGCCCGCCCAAAAGTGCTCGATGGGAAAGTTCACCAATTCCAATAAGCGCTTCTCGCGTCGTAGGCAGTCATTAGTGTGTCACAAGGGGTGAAAGATGGAGCGGCAAATTTGTTTGCCTGGG
This sequence comes from Hippocampus bargibanti, assembly GCF_051943395.1. NCBI lineage: Eukaryota > Metazoa > Chordata > Actinopteri > Syngnathiformes > Syngnathidae > Hippocampus > Hippocampus bargibanti. Next base: position 13,756,555 of record NC_142745.1, read on the forward strand.
CTGCCTCGCCATTTTCGCAATCAAAGACGGAAATAGTCATGGTTTTCGGCTCTTAGCTTAGCGGGCATTAAGGCTGACAAAAGCCTGGCAGAAAAGTCTCCTCTCTTCACTTCTTTTTATTTATCTAGCGATCCAGCTTTCTTTTTATCTAGCTGGCTATCTGGCTGGCTAGATATTTGCTATCAAATAGCTGTCTGTCTGATATCTATCTATCTATCTATCTATCTATCTATCTATCTATCTATCTATCTATCTATCTATCTATCTATCTATCTATCTATCTATCTATCTATCTATCCATTAATCTATCTATCTATCTATCTGTAAAGCGAAAAGTGTGTATCCCAATTTTTTTTTCCCATAGGAAACCATTAAAATGAGAATAATCCGTTCCCAGGTCTCCATAAAATATAATTTTCAACTAAATAAGCCTTAAAACTACACACAACATACATTATTCCATGTATAATAAATGTGCTATTGTATTGTAATGGAAGAAATACACTGTACTGTATAATAGTCACTTTATTTACATATGTGATGGTCGTTTATGGCTCTTAATTGACACCTGTTGCTTTCTGACTTGTAAGGTCTTACGAAACTGAGGCATCACATTATCATTCATCATGTTGATGATTCTCGTAGCCACAGTGTTTTCTGGATGGAACTGTTCAATAAAGGTCTGCACATCATTCCACTTAGCAAATCAAATTCTGTGTGTTGAGGACCTCAGTATGGTCAGCAACAAGCTCCTCGATGTCATCTGCATCCACTTCGCGTCCCATGTTCTGTCCAATGGAAACAATGTCCAAAACAACAGAGTCATGAGGATCAAATCCTTCAAAGTCCCTCTCAAGGATGCATGCGGGCCACAAATTCTTCCATGTTGCTTTCAATGATCGAAGGGTAACATCATGCCAATCCTTTTCTATCAGCTGAACACAATGATACACATTGAAATGGACTTAGCATATCCGCTAAGCGGCTGAATCAGACAAACGCACACCTCGTTCGTGTTTCTCAATGATCTCCTTCTTCGGCTGAACACGAGCCCGTGGTGTCTTTTTCGGTCCCAAAAAAGCAAAAGTATATGTATATGTAAAAAAACCCTTGGAGGCGATCGTCGTGTCTCTCTCTCTCTCTCTCTCTCTCTCTCTCTCTCTCTCTCTCTCTCTCTCTCTCTCTCTCTCTCTCTCTCTCTCTCTCTCTCTCTCTCTCTCTCTCTCGCTCTGGATTGACATGTGCATTCAGAGAAAGGGGGTGTGGGAAGGCAGGCCGGCTGGGGCGCTGTTCAGTCATGTGCTTTGGTGTTCTTCCGTGGAAGATTACTCTGCCAGCCGTGGTGGGGGGTGTGTATCGCGAAAAATAGTGCGTAATCCAAGGTTTAATTTTCATAAATTTAACGTTCGTAAACCGAAAAGTTCGTAAGGTAAGGCATTCGTCAACCAAGGCCCCAGTGTGTGTGTGTGTATATATATATATATATATATATATATATATATATATATATATATATATATATATATATATATATATATATATATATATATATATATATATATAAAAGGCCAGAGTTACCAGCACAACTTTAGTTCATTGACAAAGCTCTTCGAATGAGTAGCGAAGCGTCCGACACTTTCAAAAAAGTACAGCTGCCGGCTGAAGAAGCCTTTTCCACAATGGACCACTCCTGTACGACTGAGAGACGAGACAGATGTATCAAGCAATCAACTAAATCAACCATTGTATCAGTAAATAAACTTGAATACGTAAATAACCAAACAACCTCGCAAATCAACCAACCACCAAACCTCTTTTAATTAAGGAAGCATGTCCATCAATGTCATCACCTCAATTTTATCTGATTTCTTTCGAGGCGATTTGGATTTTAAAATCAAAGACATTTTCTAGGACAAATGAGACAAGTCACACTTGATCCACTGATTAGATTTCAACATTTCAGTTTGAAAAGCCACCGCACTACAAACAATTAATGTCATCAGTGGTCAGTCAATTTTTCGTGCTTTCCAATTCATCTTGCCACCATTTTGAATCCGCCATTTTGCCCAATCACTCCGCAATCAGTCAACATGTGTGGATGTGTGTCCTCCCTCAGTGCACCTGTACAAGTGCAGCGCCCAGCGAGACAGCTGCGGCATGTGCCTGCGGGCGGATAAGAAGTTCCAATGCGGCTGGTGCAGCAACGAGGGCAGGTGCACCATGAAGCGACACTGTCCACCCATTTCGCCCTACGCCAGCCGCTGGCTCGACCTCTCCGCCGCTAATGTGAAGTGCACCAACCCACGCATTACCGAGGTGTGTCTCTTTGAACTTTTGTCAGACTGGGATGTCTGTGGAGTCATTTAACTCATTCACTGCCAGACGATGTGCAAAAATGTGTCCACTCCTGTGCCAGGGTTTTTGTCATTGTCACTCGAATTTCAGGACCCACAGAATACGGAGTTTTAGGACGACATAAACATTCAATGCAGTGTTAGAAACCTTAGACTCTCTTCTTTCATCAGTGAAGAAAGTGTTACTTCCGAAATTATATGGGTCGGGAGTTGTATAAGCTTGAAATGAGGGCGGCTGTCCAAAATACAATGCAATACATACATATTGGTTTATACAGACGCTTCTCACCTTACGAACGAGATATGTTCTGAGCGGTCGTTCGTCAGATGAATTTGGTCGTAAGTTGCTTCAGTGCTATATTTTGTATGGAATGTATGTCAAACACTGAACGGGGAAGTATAAAACAGACGATCTAACAGTCGTAAACTAAATTCACACCTACCGTGTTACGACGACATATATCCTTGGGGTCTTCAGTAAGCCATTACTGAAGCTGCTGGCACGTCATTACTGAGTGATGTGCTAGCAGCTTTATGTTATGCATCGCGTCCTCCTGGAGCGTCAACTGGGCATAGGGATTTCCTCCCCACCCACATATTCTACGCAGCCAATCGCAAGCGAGCTCAGTCGGAAAAAGGTCAGGATAAGTTTTTCTTTGGGTGAGCAGTGGCAGCCACACGCGCCAGCGTTCACTCAACCCGGAAGTAACTCAAATAGATAGAGAGTGCGCTAGCTCGCTAATAGAGAGCTAATAGATGGCTAGCTAGATATATAGCTATTCAGCCATTAAGCTAATAGATAGCCAGCTTGATAGCTCATTCATTACCAGCTAGATCGCTAGCCAGCCAGCAAGATCGCTAATATATAGCAAATAGATAGCAAATAGCTAGCTACCTAGGTAGCTAGCCAAATAGAGAGCTGTTCACCCAGCTAGTTAGCTAATAGGTAGCCAACCAGCCAGATAGATGGCTAATAGGTAGCAAATGGATAGCAAATAGATTGCAAATAGATAGCTCAGTAGCTAGATAGATAGACAGATAGAGACCTTGAGAGTTTTGAAAGGTGCTTATAAATTAAATGGATTATTATTAATACAAAATATAACTTACAGCATCTCTGTCCAAAACATTTTGACATACTGTACCCACAAAAATATTCATATGTACCGTTAGTCGTACTTGAATGTTCGTAAATAGGGGAGCGTCTGTATTTAGTGCAAGACTGCACATTAATGGAAAAAAATGCCAGTGTAATATTTGCAGCTGTCCTGTTTATGTGCCAAAATGTACTGGACATTACCACCCGGGTAGAAATGTTTGTCAACCCGATCAAGCAGTCTGTGAATTCACTTATTTGACACTTTGTTGAACTCAGGTTATTGACGAAACAACTTGACAGATCTTGTGGCACAAACCGCAGTTCTTTTTCACACGAAGGTGGCAAGCCGGTCATGTGCCGAAGATGTTGCGGAGCTGCCACTTCAAACAGCTGTGGGTCTTTGATGTGCCGCTGGTATTAATAGCATTTGCTACGGATGGATTGGAAAAAAATGAAGCAAGTACAATTGCTTCACTGGAAAGCACCACTGTGACGTTGCTACAAATCGGCCGTGGAGACTTCCCAAAAAGGTTGCAGCTGAAAGCGTTCATGTCAACTTTGGAAAGGACTACAGACGAATTCTATTAACTCATTCGCTGCTGTTCAGGAATTTATTCGGGAATTGAAAATATGACATAGAGTGCCATTCTCGAGTGTATTCGGGTTTTGTTTTTTTTTTGGTTCATGCTTGGGTGCCAATAAAGCACTGGCCAGGGCCTCTGGCAATGACTACCAATGACTCGGCACGGAAATAATTCCGATGATGTGTTGGGAGGTTCTAGGGACGCTGCTATTTGGATACATTTTACAAAAACTCTTTGTTCCATAAAATAGTACTATTTAACTAATTCACTACCAGACATATGCAAAATGTGTCCACTCCAGTGCCAGGGTTGTCATTGTCATTCAAATTCCAGGACCCACAAAATATTGAGTTTTAGGACTACATAAACATTCAATGCACTGTAAGAAACCATAGACTCCCTTCTTTAATCAGAAAAAAAGAATTAATTCCTAAGTTATATGGGTCTGGAGTTATATGAGCTTGAAATGAGGGCGGCTGTCCAAAATACAATGCGATACATACATATTGGTTTGATCCACTGCTGAAAAGGATGCTTTAATCTTCTTTCATCTAGAACTGCTTCATGTCACAAAGAGGTTACAGCAAGTGCTGAAGAAATAATGACTGTCTTTGTGTTGTCATATTATTTGTTATTTAGTTTTTTAGTTAGTTTGTTTTTTTACTTCAAGATGGCGCTGCGAGAGTGGCGCTTAGAAATTAAATGTGTTATTATTATTATTATTATTATTATTATAATATAGCGTTTTAACCACAGCTGAAGCTGGAACAAAGCGCTAACATGGAAAAAAGGGAAATGCTGCCCCCTTGTGGAAGGGAAAAACATTGCCAGAGGTCTGGCCAGCACTTTCAATTCAGCGTAAGAAACTTTAGACTCGCTTCTTTCATCTGGAAAAAAAAATAGTTAATTCCTAAGTTATATGGGTCTGGAGTTATCTGAGATTGAAATGGGGGCGGCTGTACAAAATGCAACACAATCCATCCATATTGCTTTATATAGCGCTTTAACAACAGCTGAAGCAAAAGAAAGCGCTAACATGGACAAAAGGAAAATGCTGCCCCCTCATGGAAAAACATTGCCAGAGGTCTGACCAGCGCTTTATCACCCCCCGCCCACACACACACACACACAAGAAAAAATAAAACCCAATAACAAGTGATGGAGGTCCCGTCAATAAATTGCAATTGTTATGTTGTTGAGATGCAATGCTGACATCGATGCCTACTTTGAAATGATTGAAAGTGTTTAGAGATCATATTTTATGATAGGATTATCGTTTAGGAACATTACGAATTTCAAACTTTTTTTAGTGTCCTGGCAGCCAGTAAATGTTTTCAATTCCATGAACATTGTCTCTGTTCTCCTTCCATAGGTGAGCCCAGTTTCTGGACCTCTGGAGGGGGGCACGTTAGTGACCATCCAGGGCCTGAATCTTGGGCTGTCCTTCTCTGAGCTGGAGGGAAATGTCCAGGTGGCAGGAGTGCAGTGCATCCCACAGGAGGAAGGCTACATCACTGCCGAACAGTAAGAGAACTGATTCTTTTTTATCTGTCCACAAATCGGCCCTTGAATAGAATCAGGCGGAGGAACAGATTTTTGCTTGTAAAACTGAATTGCCTTCATTTTGCGGTTCTCTGCAAGTGGTCCAGGTTAGTAATTTGGACGCCCTTATTTTCATTCAAGGCATCTTGAAAATCTATTAGCTGGTTATCTTGTTATCTAGCTGGCTATCTAGCTATTTAGCTAGCTACTGTATCTATTAGCTATATAGATAGATAGCTATTGGCTATCTATTCGCTAGCTATTAGCTATTAGATATCTATTCACAAGCTATTAGCTATCTATTCCCTAGCAATTAGCTATCTATTTGTTAGCTAGCTAGCTTGCTATCTATTTGAGTTACCTCTAGGTTGAGTGAACGCTGGCGTGTGTGGCTGCTCACCCACAGAAAAAAACATCCTGTGACTGTAAAGTGACCTTGAGTTTTGAAAGGCGCTTATAAATGAAAATTATTATTATTATTATTATTATTATTATTATTAGTAGTAGTAGTAGTAATAGTAGTAGTATTATAAGTAGTAGTAGTAGTAGTAGTAGTAGTAGTAGTAGTATTTTAACTCATTCATTGCCATTGCCTGAATTTATTCGGGAATTGAAAATATGACATCGAGCATCATTCCCAAATTTGTTAGGTTTTTGTTTTCATACTTGGTTGCCGGTAAAGCGCTGGCCAGACCTCTGGCAATGTTTTTTTTTTTCCTTTCACAAAGGTATCAGCATTTCCCTTTTTTCCATGTTAGCGCTTTGTTCCAGTTTCAGCTGTTGTTTAAAGCGCTATATTAACCAATATTCATGTATTGCATTGTATTTTGGACAGTCGCCCTCATTTCAAGCTCATATAACTCCAGACCCATATAACTTATGACTTAACTTTTTTTTCCTGATGAAAAAATAAAGTCTAAGTTTTTTTTACGCTGGATTGAATGTTTATGTAATACATCAGAATCAGAATCATCTTTATTGCCAAGTATGTAAAACACACAAGGAATTTGTCTCCGATAGAACACGCTGAACTAGTATCATCAAAAAAATAGAGAAAATGGAGGCACTAAAGTTCTATTTGGGTTACTGCTTAGAGAGTTAATGGCTTGGGGGAAAAAGCTGTTTAAATGTCTGCTAGATTTGGTGCCCATTGATCAGTAGCGCCTGCCTGAGGGGAGTCGCTGGAAAAGGTGGTGGGCAGGGTGTGAAGGGTCCAGTAGGTTTTTCTGCGCCCTTGTTTGGATTCTTGCAGTGTGCAAGTCCTCGAGAGTGGGTAGTGCGGTGCCAATGATTTTTTTTCCACCGTCCTGACTGTCCGTTGTAGTCGGATTTTGTCAATTTTTGTGGTGGCCCAGAACCAAACGGTGATGGAAGAACACAGGAGGGATTCAATGACAGCTGTGTAGAAATGTCATATTTATTTCAAAACAAAATTGCCATTTCAAAGTCAAATTTGAAAAAGGATGACTTTCTCTTGCCAGGGTTACGGTTTCAAAGTGAAGTTTGAAGACAGAATTGTTCTCAAATTAAAGATTCAAGACATGGCTCTAGTTTGAAAGTTAGGGTTTCAAACCTACTTTGGGTTAATAGTAGGATTTCAAGCCTGGGTCAGTATTTCAAACTACGATTTTAAAGTTGGGTTCCAAACAAGGGTTAAGATACAAAGTTAAAGTTTTGCATTAGGCTTTCAAGGTTGGGTGTTTAAAACGACGTTTCAAGAATATGTTAGTTTGAAAACAAATTTTACATTTCACAATACATTTTGAAAAAAGGATTGCTACTTCAGGTCAAGGTTAGGAATTTAAAGTCAAGTTTTTAAGACATAATTAGCATTTCAAGAGTGGGTTATTGTTTCAAATGATGCTTTCCAGATGGGATTAGGATTGTGAGAGGATTTTATATTAGCATTTGAAGTGAGGGCTTCAAATTTATATTTCAAATTAGCATTTCAAGCAATGGGATTTCAATGGTGTGATAATATTTTGAAACCACCGTTAGCTTGTTGAAAGTAGATTAAGGGCTCAAACCTGTTAAATGTACATTCCGCCAAATGTACACATCACTAACTAGAATTGAATTTTGTTGCTTTCTTCCTGCCATTTTGTATATACCTTTAACTTAATTTTCATGTGCCAGGATCGTGTGCGAGATGGTCGCCGCGCCGAAAAGAAGCGCACCGGGCCCTGTCAAGCTTTGCGTGGGTGAATGCAGACCGGAACTAAGCGCACAGTCCCAGCAGCTCTACACTTTTGTGGTAATTCAATGGTTCCATTTCACCCATTCAATCGGAAATGATCAAATGGGGAAAGAGACAATAGGAGACTTGATTAAGGAGCTTTTGTTCATAAAGATCTTATGTATTAGTCTGCCAGCTAATAATAATTATCTAATGGCTTTCTCAAGACATTGGAGGGCGGCGGAGAGGGGGGGGGGAGTCTTCATTGTTTTTGCTCTCTGCCTATTTAACAGCAGAATAGTCTGATATCGCCGTGGTAATCCGTTTCATTTAATGTCTCCACATTATTTATGTATTTATTCAACTCATTCACGAATTTATTCAGAAATTGAAAATAAGACGTAGAGTGCCATTCCCGAATTTGTTCGGATTTATTTTTATTATTGTTTGAGTGCCGATAAAGTGCTGGCCATGGCCTCTGGCAATATACTACTAATGTACGACAAGGGGGCAGCAATTCTCTTTTTTTCATGTTAGCGCTTTGTTCCAGCTTCAGCTGTTTAAAGCACTATATATAGCTATTTATCTAGCTAACTAGCTAGCTAGCTATTGGCTATCTATTAGCTAGCTTTCTATCTATTGGATTTACTTCTGGGTTGAGTGAACACTGGCCCGTGTGGCTGCCGCTGCTCACCCACAGAAAATTTTATCCTGTGACTGTATAGCGACCTTGAGAATTTTGAAAGGCGCTTGTAAATGAAATTTCTTCTTCTTCTTCTTCTTCTTATTATTATTATTATTATCATCATTGTTATTATTATTATTATTATTATTATTATTATATAAATAAATATCTATGTATTGTATTTTGTACAGCCGCCCCCATTTCAAGCTCATATAACTCCAGACCCATATCATTTAGGAATTAACTTTTTTTCTGATGAAAGAAGAGTGTCTCAGGTTTCTCATGCTGCATTGAATGTTTATGTAGTCCTAAAACTCAATATTCTATGGGTCCTGGTATTCGAGTGAATATGACAAAAACCCTGGCACTGGAGTGGACACGTTTTTGCACATGTCTGGCAGTGAATGAGTTAATTTCACATGCTAAGATTTCACAACAACTAAATTTGAGGACATTGGGAGCCTATGAGGTGTCACTTGGTTGAATTTGGGCGCTGTTATGTAACGAAAAATGATTTTACTTGGAAAAGCATGGAAAATGAAATATGAGCACATCAAAGCAAACCAATTTGCTCCACTTTAAAAATATATTGGCCTCAAATTGTGTAACAACTACGTATCGGGCTGCTTATCAAAACATGTTTAATTGGAAATAAGCACTTTTATTGTTAAAATACAATATAATACTATTTTTCTTGACTTAAAAACAAGAAAATTGGATTTTTGGGGAAGGGCTGGAACGCATTGATGGCACTTCAATAACTCAATGGGAGTCATTTTTTGTGTGAATAAATTGAGTGACATCTTGTGATTTTTGGTCCTCAACAGACCCCTTCATTGCTGGCGCTTACTCCGGGTAGAGGGCCGGAATCTGGGGGTACCAAGGTCACGATTGTTGGAGAAAACTTGGGCGCTGGCAGCTCTGTCACGGTTTACTTTGGCAACCAAACATGTGAGCTGTACAGGTGCGCTAAATATATGCTATACTTCTTTCTGTTTCTATTATGATTACAACAAAATCTCGTCCCGAATTTGTTTGGGTTTTGTTTTTTTTTTTCTTTTTTTCTTTGGGTGTCGAAGCGCTGGTCAGACCTCTGGCAATGTTTTCCCCTTCCATGAGGGGGCAGCATATGCCTTTTACCTACGTTAGCACTTTGTTACAGCTTCAGCTGTTGTTAAAGCGCTATATAAATCAATATGTATGTGTTGTGTTTTTTACAAACGCCCCATTTCAAGGTCAGATAACTCCAGGCCCATATTACTTGGGAATTAACTCTATGTTTCTTGTGAAAGAAGACAGTCTAATGTTTCTTATGCCGAATTGAATATTTATGTAGTCTGAAAACTCAATATTGTGTGGGTCCTGGAATTCGAGGGACAATGACAAAAACCCTGGCACTGGAGTGGACACATTTCTTTGCACATTGTCTAGCAGTAAATGAGTTAAAAACGCCATCTAATTGCATCGTTCCATCCGTAATGTGTCAGTACTAAGAAGTCAATGGGACAGGCTATTGTGAATCCTATCCTCACGCAAGTACCAGACTCATATCTGTGTAAACTCAAGGATTCGCCACTATCAAAGGTAGGCTAGAAAAATAAATCCTCCTTTTTGCTCGTCCCACCCCGACCAACAGGAGGACCACGTCGGAGATGATTTGCTTTTCTGCCCCGTCAATTAGCGGAGCAGGGCCGGTGCCCGTCGGTTTGAGCGTGGACCGGGCAAAGGTTCCAGGTAGTCTGTCCTTTGAGTACATCCAAGATCCGACGGTGCAGCACATTGAGCCCCTGTGGAGCATTGCAAGGTAACACGAACAACCACGCCAGAACATATGGTTGCGGTCCGATTCAAAACAAGGGGAAGACACTTCTGAATGTAAATGGCAATACGTGTTTAAAATACAGATGTCTTCAATGGTGGTTTTCAAACGTGCTCTTGACAGAACACACGAACAAATAGTCATGTAGCAACGTGAAATCAATTGATATCACAGTCATACTGCCCTAAATTATCACAATTATATGCTTGTGATGTTGCAATATGAAATTTAAACCAATAAAAATATAAATGCATTGACCTTGCATGGAGACTAGGGCCAATTGCAAATAATGAAAATCTAAGCAATTGATACCCACTGAATCTTATTTAATCACTGACTATATTCAAGGAAAAGGTTTCTTCAGCTGTCATCTGTACTTCTTTGAAAGTGTCGGACATTTTGCTCCTCATCTGAAGAGTTTCGTCAGCGAACAAAAGTTGTGCTGGTAACTCTGGCCCTACAGTCTATCCCTAATAGACAGAGGTGGCCATGCCAGACCTCTGCTCTGATAGGTCCCTGCTCTAAGGTTGGGGGAGCAGTGGAGCACTCCCTGAAACCAATCTGATTACTTCTATTGTTCTATCCCTGGCTCTGATTTCATCTCATTAGCCAATCTGTCCTTAAATTAGCACATCTTTTTAACTCAGGTAGAATTATTGGGCGCCATTTACCTCCAGATTAAGACTACAGTGAGACCTATCGCCAAGGAGTCCTGTGGAGATGCAATGAAGATATCCCATATTGGACGCATAGACCCATCATGGCCTCCTGCAAGCTTAGCTTCAGGCTTTGACGTGCGAGCAAACAGCATGTTTAATTCACCTTTCCGTTTTGAGTTGTCACACGCCACGCGATAAGATCACGCACAGGTCACACATCAGTGATCAGTGAAAGTCTTTCATTGTGACCTCAACACGTCCTTACAAAAAATGTAAACAAACAGCTCCTGTATTCATGCAACCGAATAGAAAAAAATAGAACCCAGCTGGTTGACTCCCTTTGATCGAGCACTTCTGCCCAACACCAAAGAGCATAGCGCTTTGCTAGCTTCTTCAAACATCTTTTCTCACCACCTCAGATGAAAACATTGGCTTCGATGCCTTGTAAGGCATCTGTGTTCGTCACTCTATTTCGCGAAATAATTTTGGAACAGAATGACTCCGACCGCTAATACGTCCTCTTTCCCTCTCCGCAGTGGCCACACCACGTTAACAGTGACCGGGACTAACCTTGACGTGGTGCAGGAGCCGCGAGTCCGAGTCAAATACGCCGGCCATGAATCTGTCAATGTGAGTGAAGCATCGGCTAAAGCGCTGCACCGAACTTCCAATGTCGATGTTTGAGGTTGAGTACTGATAGAAGATTTCAAGCTGTGTGAGGTCCTGGTATTTTCTAATAGCCATTTTATACCAAGCGCTGCAGGGTTTGTGGTGTGTCTGAAACTACAGTGACATTGCTAACCACGTGCTAACAATATCAAACAGTTATTGTACTATTACGCATGTGTAAAGCAGTATAGTACAATACAATACAGTGATACCTCGGCTTTACCTTACGGATTTTTCGCCTTACAAACATTACATTCATGAGAATATAATCTAGGCATCCGAACTAGTTTTTGGGAAACACACGGAGCGCCACAATGGCTGGCGGACTAGTTTTCGGCGGACTAGTTTTCGGCGGACTAGTTTTCGGCGGAAGAACACTAAACCACACGGTCGAACAGTGACACTGTGGCTGGCGGACTAGTTTTCCACACCCACTTTCTTTGAGTGCACTCAGTGCAGACGTGGTTTGTTATCGAGTGGATACTTTTTTGGGGGGACAGAAAAAGACCCCACCACAGGCTCGTGTTAAGCCGAAGAGGACACAAAAGACAATTACGGTCGAGTAGAGGAAGCAGATTTATTGAAAAACACCAACGAGTTGTGCGTTTGTGTAACTTAGCGTCCTAGTACCAGTATGATAAGTCGACCATTGCTACATGTGGCAAAGGGTGTTTCTGTGTTGTCTAAGCAACGGTCTCAGGCAATAGAAGAGGTTGAAAAATTTGGTTGATTTGGATTAACGAAAAGCAGCTAGCAAGGGATCGTGTGAGTGAGGATATTATCACCGAGAAAGCACGGCAACTTCACTCGGATATCATCACAAAGGTAAATAAAACGACTTTATCATACAGTACAGTTTATTTCTTTAATTACAATAGAATATCACATTTATATACCTAAAATAAGATATATTTTGTGTAGTTTTAAGGCTTATTTGGGAGAAAATTATATTTTTATGGGGACCGGGGAATGGATTATTCTAATTTTTAATGGTTTGTTATGGGAAATAAATGTTTAGCAGACGAACTTTTCGCGTTACACACACTTTCTGGGAACCAATATAGTTCATAAGCTGAGGTATCACTGTACCAGGTTTTAGTGATCAAAAAATTGAGACCAATCATGTAAAAACGTTCCACCATTCACGTGGTCTACTACTTTGTAGAAATCAGTATTTATATTTAAAAAACATTTAGGAGGTGGGAGTAAAATCAAAGGACAAAAACAATGTGGCCACACAAATGTGCGCAACATCTAACTGGGAGTAGTTTGTAGTACGCATTTCCAGACATTGTTTTATTGTCTTGCTCACCGAAGCTTGAAGGTTTTGTTCACCATGTCCATGGTCAGAAAGAGGCTGCATGTCCACGTTCATTGCAATCTAGCACTTAATAGACAATACAACAAAATACATATTGATTTATATGGCGCTTTCGCTGAAGTTGTAACAAAATGCTTAACATGGAACAGCTGTCATATACAGGAAATAAAACAGTCACAAAGATGGTAGAAAACACCAGGGAGTCAAACCAAGATCAATATAATTTCTGTAATGTTTTATATAAAGAAAAGCTTTTCTTCAACGGTAAACTTGGCTCGATCTAAGATCCAACTAGGTGTCTTGCCGATTTCATCCTGACCACAGACACACGATAATAATAATAATAATACATTTCATTTCTACGATGAACGTAATAGAACCTGCTGAACTGTACACAGTACTCTTCTCCAAGCCAATTAAACGCTGTGTTAATGATGTCTGACTGGGATTTTAGTTAATTTAAAATTGCATGTGTGACAGAACTGCTAGCAGCGCTGCGATCTGAAAGAAGCTTAGAGTGGACCTTTGACATGTATCAACCGGCGAGAAAGAAGGTCACAGAATTTAATGAGGGTGGCGGCCCTATCGTCAATATCTTTAAAAGGCAGCTTGGATAGTCAAAAAAATTCTTTGAAATAAAAAAGATAGAGACTTGAAAACATTTGGTGCAAGCAGAGATAACAATTGAAAAAAAAAAACACTTTGACGCTTATAATTCAGAATGCACCGATAAAACTTTAAAGGTCAGATAGATTTTGAGGAGTTTAATGAGGAAAATAATGAGTTAGTGATAAAAAAAACACCCGTGACAGATATCTTTGAGGAAGGCACTTATCACAAATTCGACCATGACAGCTCCACAAAACCAATGCTTGAATGTCACCTTGACGTCATCCATATTAATATGACACAATACAATACAAAATGGCTGATTTTTCTATCTACTGCTCAAGAGACGCAAATCAAAGGTTCAATCCAATACATTATTAGTGTTTGGCTACCCTTGTTTTTGACACAAAGGACATGACGATTTAAAATGGATTCATGAAGGTTGGCTGAAACATGCAGGAATGTGCAGCTAGCGGGGGAATGACTTGATTATTTAAAAAGTATAATAATAATAATAATAATAATAATAATAATAATAATAATAAATAAATAAATAACCTCCATTTACCCGATTTTCTGCCAATAATGACTAGATTCATCCACAAGTAGGCACAAGATTGACTCTATTGGGTTTAGTAATTCCCAACAAGGGTGATGAGGCACACTTGCCCAAGTCCAAACAAAATAAATATATAAAGTGTACCAGAGTACAAGCCGCACCCCAAATGAATGTCGTATTTTAAAACTTTTTCTATATATAAAGTGCAGCAGAGTATAAGGCGCACCTTCAATGAATGAAAAAACTTTTCCAAATGGGGGAAATGGATTTGGTGGATTCTGACAGTAGTTCCAAGACCTGTTGCGGCTCAATATTAATTCAAATATAAGGCGCACCAGTGTATAAGGCGCAGGGTCATTTTTTGAAGAAAATCAAGGCTTTTTGGGTGCACCTTATAGATATACTGAAAATACGGTAGTAAGATTATCCTTGAGCAAACCTAATTACTAGCTAATCCGACTAGATTTTGACAATGCATTTGAATATTTTAAATGGGATTTACCATGCTAAATGTAAATTATTATGTAATGTGTCTTTCATATCTGATCATGGTTACGTTTTCAAATTAGGGTCATAGTTTTACAATGGCCCAACTCGACTTTTGAGCCACATTTTGGTTCCAAAAAGGATTTTCATTTTTAAATTAGTGTTTCAAAGCATATCTTGAATGGGTCTTTATTAACCTATCATAGCACTACATTCACAACATTCAAATTTAACCTAAAATATTGAGTAAAAATGAGACCATTTATGTTTTTTGATGAAAATCAAGGATTTGGGTGCATCTTATATACACGGTAAAATACGGTATGGAATAACTCCAACTCCATGCCAGCAATGCGGAGTGACAAGGGCCTTCTATGAGGTGGCAGAAGGTACAGTGATACCTCAGCTTACAAACGTAATTGGTTTGCAGAAAGTGTGTCTAAGGCGAAAAGTTCGTCTGCCGAACATTTATTTATTAGTTAGTATTCCAAGATTACATTCTCGTGAATTTAATGTTTGTAAGGCAAAACGTTTGTGAGCTAAAGCGTTCGTAAGCTGAGGTATCACTGTACTTTCATTCGGTGTATGCCAATGTTGCCAATCATATGACGGATTATATCATGGCTTTCTGCGACAATTTCAACTTTGTGTTTTATTAAACAGGCCCAGATTTCAACCTGGGTAAATGGATAGTAGATTTGTTAGCAAACAGAGGAGATGGAGTGTATAAGTGTGGGAACTATTATCATTTTAGTAACTTGGATGTGACTCATGCGCAGGTGTGCAAAGTGCTGAACACCACAACCATCAGCTGCTTTGCTCCGTCGCTGCAGTTCAAGTACGACGACGGCCAAGCGGACAGCGTCAAGCACGTGGACGAGTTTGGCTTCGTTTTCAACAACGTCCACGCGTTGCTCACGTATAGCAACAGCAGCTTCATCTACTATCCCAATCCTTACCTGGAGCCTCTCAGCCTATCAGGAATCCTGGAGCAGAAACCTGGCGCTCCCATTATCCTTAAAGTATGTTAGCGGCTAACAAGTTGGTCATTGGACGACATAAGCAAAGACTGTAAATCTAAGGAATGAGGTGTAAGGATTTGCGGTTCACACTGAAATTTAGTCCGAAGGTCGACACGCTGGTGACGTTTTAACACATTCATTCCCAGACATGCAAAAATGTGTCCACGTCAGTGCCAGGGTTTTTGTCATTTTCATTCAAATTCCGGGACCCACAGAATATTGAGTTTTAGGACGACATTCAATACAACGTTAGAAACCTTAGACTTTCTTCTTCAATTAGAAAAATAGTTAATTCCTAAATTATCTTGTTCTGGAGTTATATGAGCTTGAAATGAGGGCAGTTGTCCAAAATATAATGCAATACATACATATTGGTTTATATGGCGTTTTAATAACGGCTGAAGTAGGAAGAAAGCGCTAAAATAGAAAAAAGGGAAATACTACCCCCTTGTGGAAGAGAAAAAACATTGCCAGAGGTTTGGCCAGCGATTTATCGGCACCCCAACTAGAAAAAACAAAACCCGAACCAATTTGGGAATGGCGCTCGACGTCTTATTTTCATGTCTGAATACATTCGTGAATGAGTAAAGATGCAAGATTTGCCCTTTTTTCATATCTGCCGCAAAACAAAAAATATTTAATCGTCAAATCAATTTTGACGTATTTTTGAGACAAAGGCAGAGTCAAGACTATATAATCACAATCGTCCTTGGGGTTGTAGGAGTTTACTATTGCGCCATTAAACTACCTGCGTAAATCCATGATATTTACCGTATCCTTAATTGAAAATAAAAGTACAAATACGGTTTGTTCAGTAACCAACACAAAAGGTCTGCAATGCAAATATTGATCAGTTGAGTGCTTTTCTCATCACTGACCACAGTAACGGGCTCAAAAATGCATTTTTGTTCCTGGACGATCAAAGTGTCCTTTCAGAGGGGATCAATAAACCTAATCCCATTAAATCGTGTTGCATTCAGGTCTCAAGATCACAACATAATTGGCATCTCCCTCATGCATGTTTTACAAAAAGCGTCATGGATCAACAGCGACTGGTCATTGTTAATTGCCGTCCATTTTGTTTTGCGGTATTGATTGTTTCCCAGTTTCATGAATTCATATGAATCATAACTCAATCCTTTTCAAAATTGGATTTAAGGATTATGTGCAAATGTATGATTTTTTTATGGATTATGGAAACAGGTATAACCTGGTTCATTGATGAAAAGGTTTCTTCAGCCGTCATCATATATATATATATATATATATATATATATATATATATATATATATATATATATATATATATATATATATATATATATATATATATATCCTTAATGGACAGAGGTGGCTGTGCCAGACCATCTGCTAATTTGATTACTCACTTTGTTCTGTCTGATTATGTGCTTTGACTGGCCCTGATAACGGGGCAATCAGGGCCAGTCATAGACACATAATCAACGAGTACAAATGATCCGATCTGAATCCCATTAGCTTCAGGGAGTAGTCCACTGCTCCCCCTACATTTAGAGCAGGGACATATCAAAGCAAAGGTCTGGCACCGTCATCTCTGTCCATAAGGGCTATATATCAAGCCATAGCTAGCAGCACTTCAGTTCACTGATGAAGCTTTTCGGATGAGGGGGCGAGACAGATGAGAAGCTGAAGAAGATGATGGCTGAAGAAACCTTTTCATCAATGGACCACTCAAGTACGACTGAGACGTAATCTTATGAATTATTTTTCAAAAGGGCGGATGAGTACAAGTCAGCAATATTTGCATTGTGAACGCTTAATTGAAATCGGAACACAGTAAACAACATTATAGTCAGACACTTTCATTTTGCAAAATAGTTTTTAAAGAATTAACTCGGATAAATTTTTATCCACGGTGATCATTTATATGCTAATGCAATTCAGTAGTAATCAAATTAGCAGCCGCAGGCTTTGACTGCATCTCAGCATGTAAAATCTCAGCCATGGTTTTTCTCCTTTGCAGGGTCGCAACCTCGTGCCAACGGCGTCGGGCGGCGCCCGGCTGAACTACACCGTGTTGATCGGGGATACTCCCTGCTCCCTGACGGTGTCGGATACCCAGTTACTCTGCGAGCCGCCCAACCTCACCGGCCAGCACAAAGTCTTGGTCAGTCTACTATTTTGTCACCATCTGCCATTGCGTCTGATGACTTGTTTGGCGCGGATGTGGGTCAGTGCACATTTGCCACGTTGGTGCGTTTTGTAGGTCAACCAAAGGCTTTGTCTCTTCAAATTGTGTGTCATTTACGGTCTGCTTGCCAGCCAATTGCAAAACAGCACTTTGCCCTGCGGTATAATTGACAGGCGCCCTTGAACAAATTGGGAATACAGCTTGAAAACCACAACAAAACAAAAACAAATCTCTAGTGACGAAATTTTTCCAAAGCCTTCAAGGCCACGGGCAAAAGAAACAATCCATGGCAACAGTTTATTTCTCCTGCTTCGCGGCGTCTTACTTTTTGACTTTTAGAGGGGATTTTTGAACAAGCTGAGAGCCAATAAACAACGCATGCCAACTCATGGAGGGGAGGTTTGCTGCTACCGAGGGTCTACTGGTTGCAAAAGCGGAATATAATTCAATTATTCCTCTGCTGAAAGAAAACATTGTCACGGTTTGTGAGGTGGTGGTGGACCCCAAAAAAGCAGGCATAAGGGCGCAGCAATGCATATTGGACAAATTGTATGAAAGAAAGTTAGCAGGAACAAAATCTCAAGTCATCAGAACAGAAAGGTCCAAAGTAGTAAACAAAACCTGTGGCTAAAACATGACGAGACGAAACAAACCAGACAAGGTGAAACATACAATGACCCCACACTGACTGATCGTGCCAGGAGTCCTTTTAACTGCCACTGATTAAAATGACCAACACCTGTGCAGCTGTAGGCGGGGCCAAACGGAATGTGACAAAAATAAATATTGATAGTGAATCCAGCATAAAATACAAAGCAATATGTCTTGTGGTCATTTTTTTGGACATTATAAGTGTATGCATCATGATGTAGTTGTTTTCCTACAGCAACAACATAACCCACGTTTGTACAAAACGAAATACAGACACTGCCCTACTTACGAACATTCAAGGTACAAACAACGGTACACATAAACATTTTTGTTGTAACATGTAGAATAATAATAATAATAATAATGATAATAATAATAATAATAATCTTTTCCTTTCGGCTTTTCCCTTCAAGGGGTCGCCACAGCAAATCAGTGTAATAATAATAATAATAATAATAATAATAATAATAATAATAATAATAATACATTTCATTTATCCGCGCCTTTCAAAACTCTCAAGGTCACTTTACAGTCACAGGAACAGTTTTTCTGTGGGTGAGCAGCGGCAGCCACACGCCAGCGTTCACTCAACTGGGAATAACTCAAATAGATAAAGTTAGTTAATTAGCTAACATGCTGCCGAAAAGGCGAAACTGCTCAGCACAGTCTCCTCCTTCGTGAATGTCGTGGCCAAAAATGCTGACAAACAATCTGTATCCATTCCACATGACGCACAACTACACAGAGTGACAAAAGATAAAAACGAAAACAACAAATAAAGCAAAGCTCGTGACAACTGCCTACTTGGACGCCATCTTGGACTTCTTCTTTTGATATACTTCATGATATAATCACACTAAATTCAATTCCCCAAAATAATAATAATAATAATAATAATAATAATAATAATAATAAACTAGCTAGCTAGGTAGCTATTTGCTATCTATTAGCTAGCTAGACATCTAATAGACAGCAAATAGATAGCAAATAGATAGCTAGCTAGATAGCCAGCAACGGTGACCCCGTTCAACCGGGAATAACTCAAATAGATGAAGTTAGCTATCTATCTAATATATGACTAATAGCTAGCTAGCTAGCTAGCTATCTAGCTACATGTTTATTCATTAAATGTTTATTTTTCAGTACAAACCAATACAGGTTACTTATAGAAGCCTTAAACATGCTTATATAAACTTTAAACATACTTATATGGGAGCGTCTGTACGCTATTCTTGAGAAGTTGGGTATCTCCAAAGAGACATGGAGAAGGAAGTTTTGATGAATGCTATGTCCAAAACAAGACAACGCCATAAACCCATTGAATCATTGAAATAAGTAGCACTCAAGTGATCAAGTGGCAAGCACCAAAAAAAAATTAAAAAAATGCTAGCAGAGTTTGCAGAGCCTGCCCACGGAAATATTAGCAGTTTCATTGTTAATAACTAGCCGTCAGCCACTCGATCAAAACAGAAATAAATAAGTAAATAAATAACCACATAGGCTAAATCATGCAGAGGATGTGATACTAGGGCGAATGGGGCAATCAGGGTCAGTCATACATCATAATCAGTCAGGACAAAAGACATAATCAGTGTAGACTCAGGGAATAGTCCTCTGCTCCCTCCAACCTGAGAGCAGGGATTTATCATAGCAGAGGTCTGACCTCTGTCCATGAGGGATATTTTGTATACAGGGCCAGAGCTACCAGCAAATTTTAGTTCACTGACGAAGCTTCTCAGATGCAAAACGTCCGACACCTTCAAAGAAGTACAGATAACGGCTGAAGAAACCTTCACATCGATTCACCAGATTATACCTGGTTCCATAATCACACTAATTTTTATTGTCTAGGTCCAAGTGGGGGGACTTCACATCTCTCCAGGAGAAGTCCACATCCGTTCTGACAGTGTCCTCACACTGACCGGCATCATGAGCATCACTGCCGGTGGAGGGCTACTGCTAGTGGTAGTGGTCATCGTCCTGCTCGCTTACAGACGGAAATCGCACGAGAACGACCTGACGCTGAAGCGGCTGCAGCTGCAGATGGACAACCTGGAGTCTCGAGTGGCTTTGGAGTGCAAGGAGGGTGAGGAATGCAGACATGGGAAGGCACTAAAGGCCTTGGTCATAGCAAAGTAGCATTTTGCCAAGCAAGAATGTTGAAGTGAAACAACTCAACTGAAAGGCAAAAATCGTCCATTATTGATGTGGAACGTTTTGCCTAGACTGTTGGGAGAAGGTAGAAAGAATTTGCTTTTTTCAGGCAATGTAAAAAGGGCTTGCGATTGACTCGCAATCTGGCCATGGTGACATTGGATTGGATTGGATTAGCCTTTATTAGTCTCACAGTGGAGACATTTACATTTCAGAGGGGCAAAGTGATGAAAGGAAGTGGAAAGGAAAGTAAGAAGTAGAAAAATAAAATACAGGAGCTGCTATAAAAGCAGCCAATCTCGCGGCGCTATCTTGAAGTCAAAGCAACAACAAAAATACTAAATAACAAATAATATGACACAATACAAAAGACACAGAGAGTCATTAAATCTTAAACAGGTTTGCACCCGTTTTGTTGTATGAAGCAGTTCTAGATGAAAGAAGAGAGGATTAAAGCATCATTTTCACCAGTGGATTAGGGAGACGTCATGGTGAAATGTGCACATCATGGTGAAATGTGCATGTCTGTTACTAGCTAAATGTTGAAAGCAAACACGAAGCTGGACTGACATCCATTGACAGATTGTCTCACATCTCCTGCCCCATTTCAATCCGCTTCAATTCTAAGCCGCGACAGTTCCAAAATGCTGCCCATAACTGGTGCAAAAAAGCACAATCGCCCCTGAGCTATCCAGCGATGACAGTCAAAAGGCACTGACATTCCTCCCAATCAAAAACAGTGCTGGCAAATATGCCAGCACTGTTTTTGCCACCGCATGCTGCCAAAAAAGGCGAAACCGCTCAGCACAGTCTCCTCCTTCGTGAATGTCGTGGCCAAAAATGTTGACGAACAATCTGTATCCATTCCACATGACGCACAACTACACAGAGTGACAAAAGATAAAAACAACAAATAAAGCAAAGCTCGTGACAACTGCCTACTTGGACGCCATCTTGGACTTCTTCTATTGATATACTTCATGATATAATCACACTACATTCAATTCCCCAAAATAATAATAATAATAATAATACATTTTATTTATAAGCACCTTTCAAAACTGTCATGGTCACTTTACAGTCATAGTTTTTCTGTGGGTGAGCAGCGGCTGCCACATGCGGCAGCGTTCACTCAACCCGTAATAACTCTAATAGATAGAAAGTTAGTTCGCTAGCTAGCTAGCTAGGTAGCTAATAGATAACTAATAGATAGCTAGCTAGCTAGTTAGATAGCTAATAGATAGCGAATAGATAGCCAGCTATGTAACCAGAAAGATAGGTAGACAGCTCAAGTGAGCAACAAGGTGTCAACAGATCGGGAAGGAACTATTGTCTATTTTGTACACATCTACGAAAGTTGGAAATTTAAGAGGAAAAAGACAATTTTAGAAAATGCAGTCATAATATTATTATTTTGATTTTTTTTATCCGACTGGCTTTTGCACGATGATTTATGAGGAGAAAAAAAAATCTGTCAATGTATCTGCAAAAATTAGCTGAAGCTTTCAGGCCATCATAATGACCATATTTCTGTTTTCTGTAGCCTTCGCCGAACTGCAGACCGACATCAACGAATTGACAAGCGATCTCGACCGCGCCGGCATCCCTTACTTGGACTACCGCACTTATGCAATGAGGGTTCTCTTCCCTGGCATTGATGACCATCCTGTACTCAGAGACCTGGAGGTGAGATGATCGAAGGTAACATTTTAAAGACCTCACATCTTGATATTCAGTCTCTGGTATTCCATGGAGAAGATAGGGTTAAGTATTATTGGCGGAAGGCTGTCACGGTGCGTCATAAGCAAACGCTAGCTGGCGCTTAGCGGTATGTCTTGGGTTTGTTTCATGTCTCAGCAGCTGGTGGAGTTTGCAGGATCAGCGACTCGCAGCTGTGCAGTCATATCATTCGGTGAAGCCGCCGATCCATCTCTCATCTTTCAAAACTTTTCAAAAGATACTGTTTGGAGTTATTTTGAGGGTGCGCTTGATGCGGTTTTTCATGTAAAATTTGGTTTAAGCATTTTTGGGGAGAAAACTGCCTTGAGTAAAGACCATTTTTGTTGCAAAAGTCAAACATTTTGCACGCAAATAATATGGTTGAGTTATGGTTAAGTCATTGTTTGCCATATCCTCCACGGTCATCGTTTTATGAAATAAAATGTACACACTTATATTATGTTTATACAAAGACATAAATCAAGCAGGCACAAATCTCAGTTTAAAAAAAAGTCATGTTTGGTATAGCGTGAATAATTTACCTTTTTTGTCATTTTGTGATTTTAAGATATTACTTTTCAAAGGTATGTATCATTCTCACTCAAATTGCAGGACCCGCAGAATATTGAGTTTTAGGACTACACAAACATTCAGTACAGCGTTAGAAACCTTACACTCTCTTCTTTCATCAGATGAAAAGAAGTTAATTCCTAAGTTATACCATTTTGTGTTTGGGAGCCTTTTACTGAGCGAGTTGCTTGTTCTGTAGCCACAAACGGACATATGCCTTCTTGTGCCTGGATAAATGCAGAGGGTGGTTTTAGGAATGGCATCCGACGTAAAAGCTTGGCCAAAACAAACATGCGGATCAAACCTCTAAAGATGGAGGACACTGATTTGCTGTGGCGACCCCTTGAAGGGAAAAGCCGAAAGGAAAAGAAGAAGATGTATTTAAGATATGTATTCAATGAATAAGCCATCGATTTGTGATAGTGAGTCACTGATTGGCTTTCAAAGCAAGGGTATAGGTTGCACCAATTCTGATGAGGACGATGTGAAAATACCATTAATTAACTAATTAACTCACACATTCATACAATCATCCATACATACATTCATTCATATATTCATTCATACATTCATTTCTAGACACCAGTGTTTGAAACAGCGTCAAAACGTCTCAGCCCGGATGGCCGACAACTCCTTCAAGAAGAAAGAAGCATTTTTTTTTCAAATCAAACGTTTGTTTTATTAAATAACGCAAACGACACAAACAAAACGCTGCGAGCAACGCGGACTCCTCTTTCTCAGCGGCTTTCAAAAGTCTCAAGTACACTTTTCTGTCAGGGTGTAGTCAGAAGCAGGCGTTCGTTTGTCACTTGAGACTTTTGAAAGCCGCCGAGAAAAGGAGTCCACATAGCTTTGAGCAGATCACACAACGCAAACGGTGCATTGTGCACAATGCCGACAAACGACAGCTGGAGCAAAATCTTCAGCAAGGGATATTTACATAAATTAGGCAAAGGAGCAGTTGTGGTTGGTACTTCCTTAATTAAAAAAAAACACTTTATACTTCGTAACAATGTTTATATATTTTTTTGCAATTAGACGTCTTTATGTGTTTTAAGTTATGAAAATGGGGCAGGCAACTTTATGGCTGGGCCGGCAACTTTTCAGAGTTGTCTGCCCGGGTGTCCACTAACTTTTTGTCATGAGTTTCAAACACTGCTACTCACCTACACACATACAAACATAAATAAATACTAAGATATTCTCCGGCAGCTGAAGGGTACGTTTTTGTTTACAAACAGCACAAATTAAATGTTTTGGTTGGTATTTCCGAGTGGTGGGCAATCAAGGGCCTGCAAAGCCTTCTCTGCTGGCCTGAAAATATCTAAAACAGGGTCCAAAATAATAATAATAATAATAATACATTTTAAAGGCCTTTCAAAGCTCTCAAGGACACTTTACAGTGTCAAACAAGCATAGGTACTATAATAAATAAAATATAATCACAAACACAATGCAATAAATAAAATACAATTATAAATAGAAACAAGAGAGAGAGCTACACAGAAAATGCAATTTTAAATAGGTGGGTATTGAGATGTACCTGGATGCCTTCACAATCAGTTCTTCAGGATCTGGAGTATAAAATTTGTCAATCAAACTGTTGTTCTAACCAATCAGATTTTTATTTAGCTCCCCAAGGCCTGCTGGAAGGCACTGGAAACGTCACTAGCCAATCATAGTATCACTAGCTATCTGCTATCTAGCTAGCTTTCTATCTATTTGAGTTACTTTCGGGTTGAGTGAAGCCAGCTGGCTAGCTTGTTATGTAGCTAGCTAGCTATTAGCTCGCTAAGTTGTTATCTCGCTAGCTAGATTTCTATGTTTTTGACTTACTTCCGGGTTGAGTGAATGCTGGCGCGTATGGCTTCCTCTGCTCACCCACAGAAAAACTTATCCTGTGACTGTAATGTGACCTTGACAGTTTTAAAAGGCGCTTATAAATGTAATTTGTTGTTATTATTTGCACTTAACTAGCCAAACAGACTTTGGCTTTGTCCAATTAGAAGACTTCCTTGAGAGAAAAAAACAAACAAAAACAAAACAAAAAACATAACACAGACACGATCGTCTCTATTTTTCGATTTGTGTAGAAATGTCAAAGCGCTCGTTAACCTTGGCAACAAACTGAAATCAAAAGCAGCCGCAGCTTTCCATTGTCGCTTTTATGAAGCTCGCCAGCTTTTGTGGCGCTTGAGTCGCTTAGAAATGAAATGTATGATCATTATTACTAGCCGCTAGCGATCACAGCATACTGGCCAGTGCTTGCACACTGTAATTGTAGCAAGCTGCTTTAGCAAATATATTGGTTTGTTGATTTAATAACAGTTTTGTCAACCCATAATGGATGAAGGAGGAGAACACATTGATGTATGCTGTTAAAGCCATTTTCAAGACAGACTTTCAAGAATAGATGGGCATAATTAAGGTTGGACACCTCCGAATCTTGTAAAAATAACAAATAATACATATTGCAATTTTATGACGTTATCATGAATCCACACGTTCATAGTAAAAATTCGAACAGATAAATGACAGTATTTCTTAAAGAACAACCGACATCACATTTTTGTTTCCTAACTGACATCAGAAAAAACATTTTATAGCATCTAAAATACCCAAAACACGCAGGCTGATATTTTTATTCAAATGCAAAACACCAATAAAAATGACTTAAAGTGTCCAAAATCTGCAAAAAATTGAGCTGCGAATTGTGCATTTTCAGAAAGTCCCGCCCCCAGTTGGTGACGTCACGCCAAGACGTCTTGCATTGTTGGAGAAGCATTGACGTCATGGAAAGACAAATTGTCAAATTGTCTCTAAGTGGAAAACAACAACAAAAAAGAGGAAATCACAGTGGCGGGTCATGCATGACACTTCTAGGCCTTCAGTAGTGCTATGTCTGAATCAATCAGCTGTGAGTGTGGTGTGATATTACCACACGTCCACTAGAGGGTGCCATTTGCCAGGAAATAATGTGACTTGCAGAAATTTAAAGGACAACCGACGTCTCCAGACAAGTTTTGTCCATAATTTGTAAAATGGCTTCAAATGGCTTCGACTGAGCGTATTTTACAAAGATAGCATATAGCTATATTTTACGTTTTAAGACTCGTGCTGAATATTCCGGAAGTCTTGTTTATGAGTTGGTGACGAGTCCGTACGTGACGTCACTGAAGGGACACCCCTCACTTCAAAAAAGGACACATTGTAGCAGTCCTTCCATCACGTCAATGCTTGTTTGCTTTGTATGTATGCTTTTCTCTTCAGAACTCTTTGAATCATATTCATAACTGGATGTGTCACAAGAAAGCTGAATCTGAAGCCATTATTTGGATTCTCCAGCAATGCAAGACGTCTTAGCGTGGCGTCATGAACTGGGGCCGGGACTTTCTGAAAATGCCCAATTCGCAGCTCAATTTTTTGCAGATTTTGGACACTTTAAGTCATTTTTATTGGTGTTTTGCATTTGAATAAAAATATCAGACTGCATGTTTTGGGTATTGCAGATGCTATAAAACGTTTTTCTGATGTCAGTTAGGAAACAAAAAGTGACCTCGGTTGTCCGTTAATATTAGAGCAGGTCATTTGTGAAATACAGTAAAGTCTCGTTATATCGATATTCAAGGGAGTCCGAAAAAATATCGATATAACCGGGACTATCGATATATCCGAGCCTGTTTGTATGTAATTTTCTTCGTGCGTGCATAGAAATAGTATCGATATAACCGGGACTATCGATATATCCGATATCGATATAATGAGACTTTATTGTACTAACAAAAACAAAATTTCAACATTAACATTGGAACATAATTAGATCTCTTTCTGTCTGACTGTCTGTCACGGGGCATGTTGGCACCCATTCCAGCTAATGTTCTCTCCTTGTTGGTTTCTTGAAAATCCAGCTTGAGTGAAATGACAGCGCTACTATTTCACTCATATTTTATTTCAGGTTATACCAATGATCCTTTATGGCCACAAGATTAGATATAGCTATTTGCATTTGTTTTGTCCTGATATTTATTTGATATTTTCTCTTTGCCCTGCATGTCACAAATTAATTGTCGCATTCTCGCTCAAACGCACCCTCATCCTGCGCCTCATTAATTAATCCACCAGAAAAGGAAAACCCTGCCTACTATTGTGATGACGGTAATGTTTCTCCCATATTTTCATTTATTGCCTCAAAATAATAGAACAGTTTGAAGTGCCGGTTTTGTTCACATCCACGTTCACGGCATCAAATCCTACATAGAATGTGATGGGATGATGCGTGCAGGTGCCGGGAAGCGGCCAGGCGAGCGTGGAGAAAGCCTTGAAGCAATTGGCGCAGCTGGTGAATAACAAAGTGTTCCTGCTGACGTTTATCCGTACGCTGGAACTGCAACGTTCGTTCTCCATGCGGGACCGGGGCTACGTGGCCTCGCTCATCATGACGGCACTGCAGGGGCGCCTGGAGTACGCCACTGACATCCTCAAACATCTGCTATCGGACCTGATCGAGCGCAATCTGGAGAGCAAGAATCACCCTAAGCTGCTGCTGCGCAGGTAAAACGGAATGGAAAATGGCATGTCACTCCCAAAAAAACAAAAAATGGAAGATTGTGGTGATTTTGAAATGACATGCTTCTTGAAGGTGAAGGCTTTTCAAAGTTAGAACAAAAAATGTGCGAGCAGCACTCGCTTTCTTTTCACTTGCATGTTCAAAACACCCATAATGGATGCTGGATGAAAAAAAGCTTCCATCATGGAAGTTTCTTCCCATTTTATATTTAAAAATAAATAAATAATCTGACGATTTCACTCTTTGGGCCTATCACGATATACGTCGCTTCCTTAGATTCAAGTACAAACTCGGGGGTAGAACCTCAAGTTCTCAACTTATTTACCGTAATGCTGTTAGCCTGTTTGTAACTTCAGATCCGATGAATCCATTTCAGCCTCCCCAATGAAGTCAGATTTATCTTTTTTTTTCAAACAGTGAGTACTTTCAACTTAAAAGTATCACAAAATAAAAATAAGTAAAAAGAAATACAATCAAAAATATATAAATAAAATACTTTAAAAAGCACAACAGCAATTTAGTGATCGTTAACTTTACCAGAAAGCGAAAAAGCGAACGAGAATGACAAAATTCCATGAGAACACTATTACCGTATTTTCCGGTGTATAAGGCGCATCCAAAAGCCTTCATTTTTCTTCAAAAAGTGGCTTTGCGCCTTATACGCAGATGCGCCTTATATACCGGAAAATACGGTACAAAAATACATCGCCTAAATGATGTATTTTCACATGCCTAGCTCCTTATCCTTCTTCTGGAAAGACAATACGCAGTTTCTGCTTATTTGCTACCCTGGAGGCGATTATTACCGTATTTTCCGGTGTATAAGCTCATGTAGCTCCTCATCCTTTGTTGGAGTAATTCGCCATACAAACATCTCTAAACATCGCTCCGTAATCTTTGTTTACATTTTGAATTTCCTCATGGCTTACGAACTTAATTGGTTCCCAGAGTTGCTCAGCATTAAACACTCAATGAGGAACGGAACCTTCTTCTTTCACCATATTGAGGAATGATCCTTTGTAGGTGCTTTCTCTGTGATAATTTTATCTCGTTCCTCATCAATTGTGTTCTGTTTCGCTGGGTTGATAGCTTTTTGCATCAAATGTTCAGATGGCTTGCGCGGGTAGTTTGTGGAGCCTGATTGATGGGATATTTTAACCAAATCAAAGTTGAAACTCTCTCACTGTCGTCTGCCTGTCTCTTTCATGTTTAAACCACCTCCCCTCACTGCTGCGTTCTTGACCAATCACATGGCTTGAGCCGAACACTGGGGGCGGGGAATAGAGGACAAAAAAAGTGGGCAGCCATTTTCTTTTTGGAGAACGGCTTCACTCTCTCTCTATCTGTAACCCCCCCCCCCACCCCCTCACTGCTGCGTCTTGACCAGTCGTCAGGCTTTAACCAAAGACTGGGGGTGGGGAATAGAGGACAAAAACAGTCGGATGCCATTTTTTTGTTAGAAAAACGGGCTCGTTCGCGAACGACACATCACTCATTGAGGCAGCTCAGTGTACGAAAAAAGTTCATATGCCAAAGTAAAGTTCGTATGCCAAGGTAAAATTTTCATAAATTTAACGTTCATAAACCGAGAAGTTCGGAAGCCAAGGGGTTCGTAAACCGAGGTATCACTGTCAGCAGTTTCTGCTTCTTTTCCACCATGGAGGCGATGATTTCCATATTATCCATTGTATAAGGCACATCACCAATGAATTGTGTATTTTCACATGTCTAGCTCTGCATCCTTCTTCGGGGAAGGAAATACGCAGTTTCTGCTTATTTGCCACCATGCAGGCGATGATTACAGTATTTTCCAGTGTATAAAGTGCACCGAAATATAAGGCGCACCCCCAATGAATGGTGTATTTTCAAATATTTTACATATAAAAGGTGCACCAGACTAGACGGCGCACCTTCAATGAATTACAAAAAACTTCCAAATATAATATACAACCCTTTTCCAAATATAAGGCACGCCACATTATAAGGCGCTACAGTAGAGGCTGGGGTTACGCACTACTTCTTCTACAGGGGGAAATTAAGTCGGTGGGTGCTGACAGTAGTTGTGAGACCAGTTGTGGCTCAATATGACTTCACATATAAGGCGCACCGGCGTATAAGGCGCAGGGTCATCTTTTGAAGAAAATGCAAGGCTTTTGGGTGCGCCTTATACACCGAAAAATACAGTGGTTATTGTTTTCAATAGCTAAAGTGGGTATTTGGGTTTGCTCAAAGTTGTTTTCACACCTGAAGCAGGTACAATGATATAATCAGCGTGCATTATCACGATTGGTCAGTGTAGACTAACTCTGAACTACGAGCCTGATTTTTCCAGTCAGTCACATATTTATAGCACAGCTTAGTCCGTCCTGATTTCCCGACTCCTCAAGACCTGCTCCGACCAGCTGTGTGACATTGTCCAGCACTTGTTCAACCTGAGCCTGAAGCTGGGCAGAGTTCCACAGCTGTGGAAAACGTCATGCCTGGTCCCAGTGCCCAAGATTGCCAACCCCAAAGAGCTCAACAGCTACAGACCGGTGGCGCTGACGTCTCACCTGATGAAGACGCTGGAGAGACTCGTCCTCGCCCACCTGCGACCGCTGGCAAGCTCATCGCTGGACCCGCTGCAGTTTGCCTACCAGCCCAGCATCGGTGTGGAGGATGCCATCATCTACCTCCTCCATACGGCGTTGCGGCACCTGGAGAATGCTGGGAGCACGGTGAGGATCACATTCTTCGATTTCTCCAGTGCCTTCAACACCATCCAGCCCTGTCTACTGGGGGACAAGCTGCAGCATGCCGGAGTCGACCATCACCTCACATCCTGGATTACAGACTACCTCACAAACAGGCCACAGTACGTGAGGGTAAAGAACTGTGAGTCGGACAGGCTTCTCTGCAGCACCGGAGCGCCGCAGGGAACAGTCCTGGCTCCATTCCTCTTCACCCTCTACACCTCGGACTTCAACTACAACACCCCAACCTGCCACCTTCAGAAGTTCTCTGACGACTCAGCTATTGTCGGCCTCATTACAGAGGGAGACGATAGGGAGTACAGGGGACTGACAAAGGACTTTGTGGACTGGTGCCAGCAGAATCACCTCCAGATCAACACTGGCAAAACCAAGGAGCTGGTGGTGGATTTCTGCAGGAAACAATCGTCACCTGCACCATTGAACATCCAGGGTTCGGACATTGAGAGGGTGACCTCCTACAAGTACCTGGGTGTTACTCTCAACAATAAACTGGACTGGACAACAAACACGGATGCCCTAATCAAAAAGGGACAGAGTCGCCTCTTCCTCCTCAGGAAACTGAGGTCTTTTGGAGTTCAGGGGTCACTCCTAAAGACTTTCTATGACTCTGTGGTGGCATCAGCCATCCACTATGGCATTGTCTGCTGGTCAGGCAGCATCACCACCCGGGACAGAAAAAGACTGGAGCGCTTTGTCAAGCGGGCCAGTTCTGTCGTGGGCTGCTCGCTGGACTCTCTTGAGGAGGTGGGCAACAGACGGACGCTAGCTAAACTAAAAGCTATGACGGACAGCCCCTCCCACCCCCTCCTGCCCATCCTGACAGCTCTGGGTAGCTCCTTTAGCCAGAGACTATTACACCCGCGCTGCAAGAAGGAGAGGTACCGCCGCTCGTTCCTACCGACTGCTGTCAGGCTTCACAATTCCCAATGATCACATGTGAAAAAAAAAAAAAAAAAAAAAAAAAAAACTGGACACTTGTAAATATGGGTTGTTGCAATATATCTAAATGCATCTCTTGATTCTGCACTATGTACAGTCTTGTTTATAGAACGGTTTTTGCACATCTACATTTGCACAGTATACAGTTGACATTTTTATTTTGTTATGCTTAGAATATCTTGTTTTCTATCCTTTCACTCCCACCCCAACCCCATCCCTCTTCAATTGCTGCTGTGGACTGCAAATTTCCCCATTGCGGGACGAATAAAGGTATTCTGATTCTGATTTAGTATATCTCTTTATTATATCGATAGCCATTCTGAAATGACATCCACCATTTTCTATACGCGCCTCTTTCAGCACCATTCATCTTTAAGCATTGATAATTCATCATGCATTGTTCTTTCCAGTCTCAGCTTTTTCTTTGCACTTCTGATGGAAGAGTATGTAGGTCATGTTTAAGGCACGCCGACCTCTTCTACAACAATGTCAAACCGCCATTTCAAAACCTGAGTTTTCGAGGCGCCTGAGCAGACAGGTTGAAAGACAGCCCCGAGTTCCAGTGATGGAAAAAGTCAGGCCGAACTGGAACGGGGATGAGAATTTAATGGGGGAGAGCGAGTACAGCGGCAGCTGAGTCCTTGTCAGTCTGGCTTATCTTCCATGTGCCACTCATGAAATATTTGTTCGCTCTTTTCCTGCGTCACCTTTCCTCCCGCCTGTTTGGCGATCTCCCGATTATTTTCCCAGTGGTGAGGGCAAGCCTGCCGCTTTAAATCCTCGTTTTTTCACCGCTGAGGGGAAGTGTCAATCTGAAGCGCAGCTCATTAAAAAGAAGTAAACAGTGCGCAAAGACATTTGGACACATGTTCGAGCAGCCTATAGGGATTTGAAAATATGACGTAGGGCGCCATTCTCAAATTTGTTCGGGTTTTGGTTTTTCTTGCTCGGGTGTCAATAAAGCGCTGGCCAGACCTCTGGCAATGTTTTTTCCCTTAAACGAGGGTGCAGCATTTGCCTTTTTTTCCCATGTTAGCGCTTTGTTCCAGCTTTAGCTGTTGTTAAAACACTATATAAACCAATATGTATGGATTGCATTGTATTTTGGACAGCCACCCTCATTTCAAGCCCATATAACTGCAGAACCATATCATTTAGGAATTAACTCTTTCTTTCTGATGAAATAAGAGTCTAAGGTTTCTTATGTTGCATTGAATGTCTTTATAGTCCTAAAACTCAATATTCTGTGGTCCCAGAATTCAAGTGACAATGACAAAAAACCCTAGCAATGGAGTGGACACATTTTTGCACAGCGTCTGGCAGTGAATGAGTTAATGGAGAACACTCAAAACTCTTCTCTGGAAATGACCTCCCCTCACTCTCTATTTGCTTTGCAGAACTGAGTCAGTGGCGGAGAAGATGCTGACCAACTGGTTTGCCTTCTTGCTCCACAAATTTCTCAAGGTAAGAAAATAATTCTCTGTCAACATGTCAATTCAGAACTTTTTCTGTCGTCAAAATGAAAGAATTGGTTGAGCGAAGCCGGCAACTTTATTTTAGGTACTCCAAGCACCCCCTTACCCCAAGTGCCTAAATACTGATCAGATATTTAAAACATGCACCGTATTTTCCACTGTATCAGGCACACCCAAAAGCCGTGATTTTCGCCAAAATATGACCCTGCGCCTTCTACGCCGGTGCGCCTTATATGTGAAGTCATATTGAGCCACAACAGGCCTCACAACTACTGTCAGCAACCACCAACTCCATTTACCCCTGTAGAAGAAGTAGTGTGTAACTGCAGCCTCTACTGGAGGCCCTTATATGGTGTGCCTTATATTTGAAAAACTTATATATTTATATATTATATTTAGAAAATATGTTTCATTCATTGCCTTATAGTCCGGTGCGCGTTATAAATGGAAAAACGTTTGAAAATACATCATTCATTGAGGGTGCGCCTTATACTCTGGTGCACCTTATACATCGGAAAATACGGTCCTACCTGTGACTGAATCAAATTTTCACTTGCACACACTGATATTTCACTGCATTTAGGATATCAATTGCAATACCAAACAGTGCAATTTGCTCTAAACGTCAGCATAATCGTAAGCAATTTTCCCTCCGAAACCCTAATTTGTAATGACGACTATGCTTCTGCAGTGATAGGCTAGGGCACGTTCTGTATTTCTGATGATTTAATCGACAAACTAAATTGAACCTGTCGGAAACCAAACATCACCTGTAGTCAGTCATGGATTCCAACGGCTATTCAAGGATGCCTATACAACCAAACTATTGCAGTGAATGATACTGATAGAGAATAAGAAGTTATCATATTTAAAAGTTTCATGCTGTTATATGCTGAGTCAACGTGTGTGACTCGAATACACAATTGAAGCACAGACAACCTGGGGTCAATCAGGTCAACAGACACAGCAAGTTAAACTGTTATCTTCATCTAGGAGAGCTGGTCTTGGACAGAATTTAGGACTTGGGATACTCCTTTATCACCGAAGCAATTTACAACTTAAGACTCCTTCACAGGAAGTGCTCATTAGCCTGGTTACAAATTTATCAATTCATGGAAGAGACAATGTTTTATTGCTTACAGCTGTTTGCGCTCAGAACATTCCAGGGGCGTGGTATTCTAATCAAGAAAACTATGTTTTACTAATGTATCACTTAAATTTGCATATATTCTCAATAAATAGCTTGGCAGAGGGCTGCAGAATTTAGGCGTCTGTCATGAATGGCTGCGTCTCCTGCCGGCAGTAAATACAATCTTTCTGGGTCCAAGCCTTCGTCCACAGTGTCCGATCGAACATCTCTGACAGATATTTAAGACCTCTTTCCAACTTTTCTGTCACACCTTTCCCTCGAATCTACGGCAAAACCAAAACAAGGAGTCTGCCGGCGAACCCCTCTTCATGCTGTTCTGCGCCATCAAACAGCAAATGGAGAAAGGACCCATCGACGCCATCACTGGCGAGGCGCGCTACTCCCTCAGCGAGGACAAACTCATCCGACAGCAGACGGAATATAAGACACTGGTGAGTCACAAAAGTTGGGGAAAAGGATGCAGGGGCAAAAATACTGCAACCGATTTATATGGATACTAATTTCACCATTTGATGTGTCAAACTACCAGTTGAAAAAAAGAACAGATTAATCAGTCAAGTGGACAATGCATTTTACAGCGAGCTGGTGATGCTAAAATGATGCAGTGAGATAATGATACACCCAAGTAAGTATGTATGGAAAAATAAATGGTTGTCTTCCCTGGATGCAGTTTAGTCCCACTTTCTGACGGCAGAAATAAATGACTCAAGCGCCACAAAAGCTGGCGAGCTTCATAAAAGCGACAATGGAAAGCTGCGGCTGCTTTTGATTTCAGTTTGTTGCCACGGTTAATGAGCGCTTTGACATTTCTACACAAATCGAAAAATAGAGACAATTGTGTCTGTGTTGTGTTTTTGGTTTCGTTTTTTGTTTTTTTTTTTCTCTCAAGGAAGTCTTCTAATTGGACAAAGCCAAAGTCTGTGTTTGGCTAGTTAAGTGCAAATAATTACAATAAATTACATTTATAAGCGCCTTTCAAAACTTTCAAGGTAACTTTACACAGGATACGTTTTTCTGTGGGTGAGCAGCGGCAGCCACATGCGCCAGCGTTCACTAAACCCGGAAGTAACTCAAATAGATAGAAAGCTAGCTAGCTAATAGACAGCTAAGTGACATTGAGAGTTTTGAAAGGTGCTTCGAAATGAAATGTATTATTATTATTATTATTATTATTATTATTATTATAGCGAGATAGATGGATAGCTAATAGATAGCAAACAGATAGGTAGGTAGATAGCTAGCTAGATAACTAATAGATATCTAATAGATATCTAATAGATAGCAAATAGATAGCTAGCTAGATAGCTAGCTAAATAGATAGCTAAGTAACTCAAATAGATAGAAAGCTAGCTAGCTAATAGACAGCTAATAGCTACATAGATAGCAAATTGATAGGTAGCTAGATAGCTAGCTAGATAGCTAGCTAAATAGATAGCTAAGTAACTCAAATAGATAGAAAGCTAGCTAGCTAATAGACAGCTAATAGCTACATAGATAGCAAATTGATAGGTAGCTAGATAGCTAGCTAGATAGCTAGCTAAATAGATAGCTAAGTAACTCAAATAGATAGAAAGCTAGCTAGCTAATAGACAGCTAATAGCTACATAGATAGCTAATAGATAGCAAATCGATAGGTAGCTAGATAGCTAGCTAGATAGATAACTAATAGATAGCAAATAGATAGCTAGCTAGATAGCTAGCTATATAAATAGATAGCTAATAGATAGCAAAAGTTTATGTAAGTATGTTTAAGGTTTGTATAAGTAACCTATATTGCTTTGTACTGAAAAATAAACATTTCATAAAATATACACTCTCTAAAGATATGTACATATAAAACTGGAGAGACTTGACAACTGTTCCTTTGACTTCAAGATGGCGGCACGAGAGTATAAGACACCTCTATGTCAGGCAATCGCAGAGTGTCTCATTACTTGTTTAAAGCCTCTTGTCAAAGCTGCACAAGCCACATACCGAAGGTGTGAAATTACATTTCCGCCCCTGAAGATCCCCTCTATCGAGGATACTCGACAGCGGAGTGACAAATGAAATGGGCTTAGCCAGAGAGAGTCACAGTTGCCTCTTTCTCTCCTCTCTGTATCGTATGTCCAGACGCTGAGTTGCGTGAATGCCGACAATGAGAACAGTCCGGAGATCGCCGTCAAGGTGCTCAACTGTGACACCATTACCCAGGTGAAGGAGAAGATCCTGGATGCTATGTATAAGAACATGCCGTGTTCCCAGCGACCGCAAGCTAACGACATGGACCTAGGTGAGAATTCTGGAAACTCAAAATTCCTCCAACAGCACTTGGAACCCCATCCTGGTAGGTTTATTTCTCAGAGGCAGGGAAAAAAAATCGACTACCTACTATCATCGATTATGAAATTTGACACTTGATTGACATTACAGGGCAGACTATTCATTTTATGGCTCATTACAAACGCGCATCCAAGGGTGCTAACTGGCAAAACTAGCAGTTTCCATTTTGTTCAGTTTTGAAACAACATTAAATGCAGTAGCGGACTGTCAAGGCCTGTAAAGCCTTCTCTGCTGGCCTAAAAATATCTGAATCACAGACTGTTGTTAATTATGCGTTGTCAATGAATTGTTAAATAATTCAAAATTGTCTTTCAGCTTCCTTTCATTACATTTGCCCTTTTGTGCAGCTTCCAGGTGTGTGTTTTCATATTTACGCATTTAAGCAATAATATTTCGGCTATCATTTGCTACCATGGTCAGTAACCGATGTTGACGCCTTCACAATCACTACTGTGGGCCCTCTTGCGTAAAATATGTTGATAAAACTGTTGCTCTAACCAATCAGATTTCGAGTTGGCAACTCAACTCGGATACCAACGCCTTCTTGAAGACACTGATTAACTGGCTAGTCACTGGTCAATCATAGTTTGTGAACTATGATTAGCTAGTGACTCGCCAATTATAGTTTGCGAAAACTGCTCTGATCACAAGCCGCTAGTGACAAACGCATACTGGCCAGGGCTAGGACACTGTATCAGTAGCAAGCTGCATAAGTACATATATTGTGTTGATTTAATAGCAGTCTTGTCAACCCACAATGGCTGAAGGAGGAGAAAAAATGGATTTGGTTGGAGAATTTTTTTTGTGTGACTTTCTCCGCACACTACAGAGTGGCGTCAGGGCAGGACGGCTCGCGTGGTTCTTCAGGATGAAGACATCACAACCAAGATCGAGGGTGATTGGAAAAGACTCAACACACTCCTTCACTACCAGGTATGCAAGTAACAGACAAACAAACAGACAGACAGACCTAGATCGATAGATTGACAGACAGACAGACAACTTCAACTTTTTTGGGATGCAGCCGAGCGTACACCGACTATCCTTTAGCAACTGCTAACGTATACACACAAAAAATCAAACACTTACCTTTGATCGTCCAGGTGACCGATCGCTGCGTGGTGGCTTTGGTGCCCAAACAGATGTCGTCGTTCAACATCCCGTGCTCAGCCAGCTTCCCGAGAAGTATCAGCAGATATGGTGAGTCCTGTGAAGGAAAAACCAAAGAACTGTGATTTGTAACATTCGAGGAGGGCAACGGCATCATTTCGAGGCAGGCAACTGTTAAGATTCATAACAACAACGAGATGATTGATGAAAAGGTTTCTTCAACCGTCATCTGTACTTCTTTGAAGGTGTCGGACGTTTCGCTTCTCCTCCAAAATTTACCGGCAAATTTTAGTTCAATGACAAAGCGACACCTTCAAAGAAGTACAGATGACGGTTGAAGAAACCTTTTCATCGATGGACCACTCCTGTACGACTGAGAGCTTACACAGACGTAAACAAGAAGATGAGGCCACATGATTCCAAAATCAACCAGGAGCCTTCATTTAAAAAGTCAAAAATTATAAATGGCGAAGCTCAAAACGCAGAACAATGCACCAAAGTCAAATCAACAAATCGTATCACAAAACTGAATGGCACGATTATTGTATGTGAACAGTCAATCAAACTGACAATTTGACCCTTCAGGCGTGGACATCCCCTTCCGCTCTACGCCAACCAGCCCCGACAGCCCTCACTCCCGAGTACCCATGCTGACCCCCGACCTGGAAAGCGGGGTCAAAGTTTGGCACTTGGTCAAGAACCACGAGCACGGAGACCAGAAGGAAGGCGAGCGAGGGAGCAAAATGGTGTCGGAGATTTACCTCACCAGGCTTTTGGCGACAAAGGCACGTGTTCACTTGTAATGTTATCAGAAATATGCATTTACTGACATTTAATATGTGTTTTAAACTTTTATTTCAAATATTTTGCTATATTTTTTTTTAAACTCATTCACTGCCATTCACGGATTTATTTGCGAATTGAAAATATGAAATTGAGCGCCATTCCCGAATTTGTTCAGGTTTGGTTTTTTTCTTGCTTGGTTGCCGATAAGCGCTGGCCAGACCTCTCGCAATGTTTTTCCCTTTCACAAGGCGGCAGCATTTTCCTTTTTTTACCATATTAGCGTATTGTTCCAGCTTCAACGGTTGTTAAACCAATATGTATGTATTGCGTTGGATTTTGGACAGCCGTCCTCATTTCAAGCTCAGATAACTCCACACTCATAAAACTTAGGATTTAACTTTTTTTCTGATGAAAGAAGAGAGTCTAAGGTTTCTAACGCTGCATTGAGTGTTCATGTTGTCCTAAAAATCAATATTCTGTGGGTCCTGGAATTCAAGTGACAATGACAATATCCCTAGCACTGGAGTGGACACATTTTTGCACATCTGGCAGTGAACGAGTTAATGTGGCTATGATTTATTGTAGTGCTTTCCTATTTTTAATTACATACACATTGGTAATAATTTATGTATTGATTTCTTATAGATGTTTAAATTCTACTCAGACTTATTTAACAATATTATTCGATTGGGGGGGGGGCAGGGTTATTTCCAACGTTCGAGGTCGCCATTTTTTCACTTTGTTTTAAATGTTGTTGTATTTTTTTAACAAATTAAAATTCCATTATATATATTTAGTGATCATATATTTATTTTGTCACATTTTTTAAATGTTTAACACATGTTAACTTAAATCAATATTTTAAGACAAACTGTACTCAGTACACCAATAATCTGAATATTTTTCACAATAAAACCGAGGTCTTTTTGTAGATCAATTACTAAGGTATATAATATATACATATACATATGCAAATAATTGTTCTTGTAAACCCATCCATCCACTCATTGCACGCGCATACTCAGGATGAAAATCCCCCAAAAAAAGGCTAATCCTGTGTTCACTTTATCTTCAGGGAACGCTGCAGAAATTTGTGGACGATCTATTCGAGACACTTTTTAGCACTGTGTGCCGCGGCACCGCCTTGCCGCTCGCCATCAAATACATGTTTGACTTTCTGGATGAGCAGGCCGACAGACACGGGATCTACGACACAGATGTCCGCCATACCTGGAAGAGTAACTGGTGAGTGTCGCATTTTCCAAGTGATCTTCCGTTGCAATGGATTTTATAAATTACTGGCAGGAATACCTTTTTTGTTGCGTCTGTACGTACTCATCTCTTATGAAGATAACTACAGTGATACCTCGGCTTATGAACGCTTTAGCTCACAAACTTTTCACCTTACGAACATTAAATTTGAAAGAATATAATCTTGGCATACGTACTAGTTTTCGGCGGACGAACCAAACGACACAGCGCCGCAGTGGCTCGGGCACTAGTTTTCGGCAGGTGAACACCAAACCACACGATCGAACAGCACCACGGTGGCTGGCGGACTAGTTTTCCACGCCCACTTTTGTTATCGAGTGGAGTACTTTTGCTACTAAGGGACCGAAAAAGACCCCACCACAGGCTAGTGTTAAGCCGAAGAGGACATCAAAGAAAATTACGGTCGAGCAGAAGACGGAATCATCAAAAAACACGAACGAAGTGTGCGTTTGTGTGATTTAGCGTCCCTGTACCAGTACGCCAAGTCGACCATTGCTACGTGTGGCTAAGAGTGTTCTGTGTTGTCTAAGCAACGGCCTCAGACAATAGAAGAGGTTTAAAAACTTCTGTTAATTTGGATTAACGAAAAGCAGCTAGCAGGAGACAGTGTGAGTAAGGGTAATATCGCCAAAAAAGCACGGCAACTTCACTACCTAAGCTTACAAAATTAATTGGTTCCCAGAAAGTGTGTGTGTAAGGCAAAATGTTCGTCTGCCAAACATTTATTTCCCATCAGAAACCATTAAAAATGAAAATAATATGTTCCCAGGTCCCCATAAAACAATTTTCTACTAAATAAGCCTTTAAACTACACAAAATATACCTTATTTTATGGATAATAAATGTGCTATTGTATTGTAGTTAAAGAAATAAACTGTACTATATAATAAAGTCGTTTTATTTACCTTAGTGATGGTAGTTGTCAATGGATGACGAACTTCCAGGTTGCATCTTGATGATATCCGAGTGAAGTTGCTGTGCTTTCTCGGCGATAATACCCTCACTCACAATGTCCCCTGCTAGCTACTTTTCGTTAAAATCAAGTTTTTCAACATCTTCTATTGCCTGAGACCGTTGCTTAGACAACACAGAAACACCCTGAGCCACACATAGCAATGGTCGACTTAGCGTACTGGTACTGGGAAGCTAAGTCACACAAACGCACACCTCGTTCGTGTTTCTCGATAATCTCCTTCTTCTGCTCGACCGTAATTTTTTTGGTGTCCTCTTCGGCTTCACACTAGACTATGGTGGGGTCTTTTTCGGTCCTATAATAGCAAAAGTATCCTTGATAACAAACCATGTCCGCACTCAAAGAAAGGTTGTGACGAAAACTAGTCCGCCAGCCACCGTGGCGCTCCGTGTGGTTTGGTTTGTTTGCCGAAAACTAGTTTGTATGCCAAGATTATATTCTCGCGAATTTACATTTCATAAGGCGAAAAGTTCTTAAGATAAAGTGTTCGTAAAGTGAGGTATCACGATACATCTTTCTTCTCGATGCCATTCCCAGCCTCCCCCTGCGGTTTTGGGTGAACGTGATCAAGAACCCGCAGTTTGTCTTTGACATCCATAAGAGCAGCATCACGGATGCTTGCTTATCTGTGGTGGCTCAGACCTTCATGGACTCGTGCTCCACCTCCGAGCACCGGCTGGGTAAAGATTCGCCCTCCACCAAGCTGCTTTACGCCAAGGACATCCCGCACTACAAAAGCTGGGTTGAAAGGTATCCATTTCGAAATATATGTCGCTGTGAAAAGTTCCTTGATAAATCAGCGGAGAGATGTAACATGTGCGCTGATCATTTACGCAACATGGTCAAATTAAAAATGGATGGCAACATGTTAGCATTGTGTGACTTATTCATAGAATTTGATTTGATGCATGCTGAATCATGTTCGGTTTTACTGTTGGATTGGATTAGCGTCATTAGCCTTTATAAGTCTTCCAGTGGAGACATTTACATTTCACAGCAACAAAAACTAAATTCAGGAGCTGTTGTTAAGGCAGCCACTCTCGCGGCGCCATCTTGAAGTCAAAACAACAAAAACTAAATAATGTGACACAACACAAAACACAGAGACAGTCATTAAATCTTCAGCACTTTCTGCAGCCTTTTTGTTGCA
The DNA here is from genome assembly GCF_051943395.1 of Hippocampus bargibanti. Lineage (NCBI taxonomy): Eukaryota > Metazoa > Chordata > Actinopteri > Syngnathiformes > Syngnathidae > Hippocampus > Hippocampus bargibanti. The sequence goes on from NC_142745.1 coordinate 13,797,900, forward strand.
TGATCAGCAGTTCTAGATGAAAGAGAGAATCAAAGTGTCCTTTTCACCAGTGGATCAGGGACGGCATGTTGAAATGTGCATGTCTGCTTGTAGATTTGCCAGATTTCAAACACACACACATTGCTTCGTGTACTGAACCAGCTCACTAGCAATGAACAATAATAATAATAATAATAATAAGAAGAATAAGAAGAAGAAGAAGAAGAAGAAGAAGAAGAAGAAGAAGAAGAAGAAGAAGAAGAAGAAGATTTTTCTTTGTTAGTCTCGCAGTGTATAAATTGACATTTCACAGTAGCAAAGTTATCAAAGGAAGAGGAAAGGAAAGAAAAATTAAAGCATCCGTTTCACCAGTGGATCACGGACGTCATGGTGAAATGTGCATGTCTGCTACAAGCTAAATGTTGAAAGCAAACACAAAGCTGTAGCATCCATTGACAAAAAGAGACTATCTCACATCTCCTGCCCCATGTAAATCCGCTTCAATTCCAAGCCGCGACAGTTTTACATATGCATCAGCGCTCTGCGCTGACGCTCCTTTCTTCTCATCATGGGCTCCTCAAGCCATGCATCCATCCAGTCGCAGACTACTGTTGCTGTCAGTAATGCACCGTTTCATGATAACGTATTAAGCTATCTACTGCAGGAACCGCAGGAATCTTCAACACCCCAACTACAATTTCATGTATTTTTTTTCCCCAGAATCGTCTGACAATGTATTTTTTTAACAAACAAGCGATCAAAACTTCTCTCTGCACTGTATGTGAATAAGGGGCGACATGATAGGTCGAGACTTAAAATGTAAATAAATGCAATTGCACAAACCCAACAAAGAGTGAAATCACAAGAGTCCTGCTCTAGCGCCTCCGATGTAAAGCGGCCACTGCGGACGCAGAATCGCAGATTGGCCACATCTGACTTTGCGCATCTCCGGTTTCAGGTACTACGCCGACATCCACCGCCTGCCTGCCATCAGTGATCAGGACATGAACGCTTATCTGGCCGAGCAAGCACGCCTCCACTCCAGCGAGTTCAACGCACTCAGTGCCCTCCACGAGATCTACAGCTATGTCAGCAAATACAGCCAGGAGGTGAGGACCAGTTCGTCACGGATGACAAAGAACTTTTGCTCATCATTAACGCATCCGCGACTTTTAACTGTGACCTTCAAGCGCATATGTAGCTCAACCTTGATCAGGAATAAAACGGCCCTTTAGCAACGCTAGTAGACTGATAAAGTGGATGTGGCCTAATAAAGGTTATCCAATGTTGTTATCAGAAAATCAGTGAAACTCATTTTGGAGAGATTGTGTGCAAAAAATAATAATTTACAGCAAAACAAAAATTCTCGTTTTTGAAAGAACAAGACAAATAAAACATAGGCTACTCACAAACGCGATTTTCTCTGAAAGAAGTAGCGTATAACAGTAGTTACAGTTGTCTTTGGAAGTTTCTTCCTTCATAAAGAATGTGTTGGACAAACTGCACGGAAACAATGATTGGCTGAACATGGTTGTTCAAAGTTTTCAAGATGGTCAAATTAAATGTATGGAACATTTTCCGGTGTATGAGCCGCACCAGAGTATAAGGTGCACTCCCAATGAATGGTGTACTTACATCGTTTTTTTCCATATATAAGGCGCATCGGACTATAAGGCACACCTTCAGTGAATGAAAAATGTTTTCCGAATACAGACGCACTCCAACTTACAAACAAGATATGTTCCGAGCGGTCGTTCGTAAGGTGAATTTGTTCGTAAGTTGCTTCAGTGTTATATTTTGTATGGAGTGTAGGTTGAAGGCTTATATAAGTATGTTTACGTAACCTATATTGGTTTGTACTGAGAAGTAAACATTGAATGAAATATATGCTCTATAAAAATATGAACAGTGATACCTCGGTTTACGAACCCCTTGGCTTATGAACTTTTCAGTTTACGAACGTTACATATATGAAAATTTTACATTGGCATACAAACTATTTTTCGAGATACACACGGAGCTTCCACAATGAGTGATGTGTTGTTCGCGAACGAGCCCGTTCTTCTAACAAGAAAATGGTGGCCATTGTTTTTGTCCTCTATTCCCCGCCCCCAGTATTCGCTTAAAGCCACGTGATTGGTCAAGAATGCAGCAGTGAGGGGCGGGGAGTTACAGACAGACAGAGAGAGAGTGAGGCCGTTTTCAAAAAAAGAAAATGGCGTCTTCGGTGAAAGCCACGTGATTGGTCAAGAACGCAGCAGTGACAGGAGTGGGGGAGGGTTTAAACATTAAAGAGACAGGCAGACGACAGAGAGCTTAACGCTAGCCTGTAGTGGGGTCTTTTTCGGTCCCATAATAGCAAAAGTATCCTTGAAAACAAACCACGTCCGCACTCAAAGAAAGGTTGCGACGAAAACTAGTCCGCCAGCCAACATGGCGCTCTTCGGCTGTGTGGTTTGGTGCCACCGTGGTGCTCCGTGTGGTTTCGTTCGTCCGCCAAAAAAATAGTTTGTCAGCCAAGACTATATACTCGCGAATTTAATGTTCGTGAGGTGAAACGTTCATGAGCTAAAGCGTTCGTATGCTGTGATATCACTGTATTTGTTATTTTTATTAGCAAAGAAGTGAAACTTTAGCAGTTTATACAACTGTTTATGATTCATTCATCTCCATGGGAGCCGGACCAGCTTGTGAGTGGGCAGATTGGCCGTTGGTTGATGCCCTGTTGCCACCCACGGTCATTGACTGCACACGCATTGACGCTGCCTCCATGCATGTGTGCCTTCTGATAAAGGATAGCAAACATTTTCAAAATAGCAAAAGAAACGTCAGCGTGATTTTCTGACTCGCTAATCCATTGTTTTCCCTGAATGAGCTTGCCAAATCTTTATGTACACGCGTGTGTGTTTGTGTTCTTGTGTTAGCTCACGGAGGCGCTAGAGCAAGACGCGCAGGCCCAGAAGCAGAAGTTGGCATATAAAGTGGAACAGATCATCTCAACCATGTCTGCCGAGAGCTGAGACGCACGCCCGACATGCGTACGCGCGGATGCTGTACACGCGGACACACAATGTGAGCATACGCTGAGTCGGAGAGAAGGAGGTGGAAAGGGAGGAGGAACATGCACACAGCACTCAAAACGCGCACGCGTGTCATGTGGATGCCTGCGCACAAACACCCAGAGAGACTTTGGGGATGCTTGTGGACTTCATGGACCTAATACAAATGACACACACCAAAATGTGCATACATCAAGGAAACATACACACAAAGCAGATCATGCCAAAAGCATGACGTTTGAATTCAACGTTATGCATCCATTGTCGAAAAGTGTCAAACTCCAACCACGCCAAGAACGACAAATCGTCAGCGAAAGACCAAAAAATGGATCCGCCCACGTTGTTGATCAACAATAGCGAGCTGTTGTGTAACGAAGGGACAGCCAGCCAATGCCAGCCAATCAAGGGACGCATCGAGACAAACCAATTGCACTCATATTGCCAATAATGAACAATTTTTAAATGATACTGAAATATTCCCCAATGAACCAAACAAGGGGAAGACATGTTAACTCATTGAACGGCCATTCGGGAATTTATTTGGGAGTTGAAAATATGACGTAGAGCGTCATTTCCGAATTTGTTCTTTTTTTTCATGCTTGGGTGCCGATAAAGCGCTGGTAAGAGCAAAATGGTCTCTGAGATTTAACTCACCAGCCTTTTGGCGACAAAGGCACGTGGTCACTTGTAATGTTATCAGAAATATGCATTTACTGACAAACTTAAAACTACTTAAAACTACTTAACTACTTAAAAAACTTTATTTCAAATATTTTGCTGTATTAATTTTTAACTCATTCACTGCCATTCACAGATTTATTTGTGAATTGAAAATATGACATTGAGCGCCATTCCCGAATGTGTTCAAGTTTTGTTTTTTCTTGCTTGGGTGCCGATAAAGTGCTGGCCAGACCTCTCACAATGTTTTTTCCCTTCCACAAGGGGGCAGGATTTCAATTTTTTCCATGTTAGCGCTTTGTTCCAGCTTCACCTGTTGTTAAAGCGCTATATAAACCAATGTATATGTATTGCATTGTATTTTGGACAGCCACCCTCATTTCAAGTTCATATAACGCCAGACACACATCATTTAGGAATTAACTCGTTTTTCCTGATGAAAGAAAATAGTCTACGGTTTCTTACATTGCATTGAATGTTTACGTCATCCTAAAACTCGATATTCTGTGGTGTCCTGGAATTCAAGGGACAATGAAAAAAACCCTAGCACTGTCCGGCAGTGAATGAGTTAACATCAGATAGGAAGCCTGAAGCCAAGATTCAAACTCGGAAACACTGGACTATTAAATAGACGCATCGAAACTTTGGTGGTTGGGATTAGTTGACCTTTGACAACCATCCCTCCAGTTTTTGAAAGCTCTTATGCTGTTCAAGGTTGTGGGGAGGCGGAGCCTCCAGCATCCCATCGGACATCAATCACAAGAGCCAAATAGGGACAGACAACCATTCACACTTAAATTGACAGCATCAGTGGGAATCCAACTACAAGTCAGGCATGGTAACCACTACATCATCATCCACATCAACATCATGAACCCTACGAAGTACGATAGAAATTCTCCAATGAACCGAAGAATCCCTGCCTCAATGCAGTCCAGTTGTCCATCCATCCATTTTCTGAAATGCTTTATCCTCACAGGTGTCATAAGCGTGCCCCAGCCTACCCCAGCTTTGTTTGGGCGGTAGGCGTGTGACACCCCGAACTGCTCGCCAGCCAATCACACGCAAAACACGCAGTATGATATTTTTAGTCAAATGCAAAACACCAATAAAAATGCCTTAAAGTGACCAAAATCTGCAAAAAAATTGAGCTGCGAATTAAGCATTTTCAGAAAGTCCCGCCCCCAGTTCGTGACGTCACGCCAAGACGTCTTGCATTTCTGGAGAATCAAAACAATGGCTTCAGATTCGGAGCAGATGCTTTCTTGTTACTCATCCAGTTATGAATATGATTCAAATAGTTCTGAAGAGGAAAGCATACATGTTTGCAATCAATTAAATAATTTATTCCATGCCGTTTTGAGGCAACATTGGGGAGAAACAGATCACCAGAAAAGAGGCACAATATTGCGACCTCCTGTGGCCACCTCCGTTTCCACAGGCTGATAAATTCCTTATATGGAGCTTGGACACCCTCTTCTGGCGGCTTTTGGGTGCAACACAAGGTTTTCAGACCAAACAATACAGCAAAATACATTGACGTGATGGAAGGACTGCTACAATGTGTCTCTTTCTCAGTCAGGGGCGTTCCTTTAGTGACGTCACGTACGGACTTGTCATCAACTCAAAAACAAGACTTCCTGAATATTCAGCGCGAGTCTTAAAACGTAAAATATAGCTATATGCGGTGGAATCTTATTAAAATACGCGCAGTAGAAGTAATTTGAAGCCATTTTACAAATTATGGACACAACTTGTCCGGAGACGTCGGTTGTCCTTTAAAGCACAGTGTTAATGTTTCATACGCGGAGCAAAGCCACACAAGCGTGCATATTCCACACAGGAAGGCCAGAGCAAGAGATTTTTTCACCAGCGAAGCAGAGATGCAAATTGCTGCACCGCCGTATGACCCACAAAATGTGCCATGTATAATTTTCTGTTTGCTGATCATAGCCGTTGTACAAGTACACTTCAAGAATATGCCCACACTGACATTTGCTTTTCACACTACCCCCATGTCTCTGCATAAAAAATGCATTAACTCATTCAGTGCCATTCACGAATTTATTCGGGAATTGAAAATGTGACGTAGAGCGCCATTACCGAAATTGTTTGGGTTTTGTTTTTTCATGCTTGGGTGCCAATGTAGCGCTGGCCATGGCCTCTGTGAATGGGTTTTTCCCTTCCACAAGGGGGCAGCATTTCCTTTTTTTTTCCATGTTAGCGCTTTGTTCCAGCTTCAGCTGTTGTTAAAGCGCTATATAAACCAATATGGACTTTATTTATTTCATCGTATTTTACATCCGCTCTCATTTCAAGCTGATATAACTCCAGAACCATTTAATTTAGGAAATAAGTCATTTTATTCTGATGTAAGAAGATATATATATATATATATATATATATATATATATATATATATATATATATATATATATATATATATATATATATATATATATATATCAGTAAAGTCTCGTTATATCGATATCGGATATATCGATAGTCCCGGTTATATCGATACTATTTCTATGCACGCACAGAGAAAATTACATGCAAACAAGGTCGGATATATCGATAGTCCCGGTTATATCGATATTTTTTCGGAATCCCTTGAATATCGATATAACGAGACTTTACTGGATATATATATATACGTATATATATATATATATATATATATATATATATATATATATATATATATATATATATATATATATATATATATATATATATATATATATACGTATATATATATATACACACACATAGCATAACAATATTCGGTGGGTCCTGGAATTCAAGTGACAATGAGAAAACCCCTGGCACTGGAGTACACACATCTTTTGCACGTGTCCGGCAGTGAATGAGTTAATATGTACATCATAACATTGAAAAAGCAACACGTGAGTAAGATATGTGCTGAACACTATTCCACTGGTTGAAGGTGAGAACCCATAGAGACCGGACATACACTCGCTCGTTCACCCTGTCTTATCAGTCATTGTTTACGTTGTACTTGAAGTACACCAAGTGTGTGAAACAAGAACATGTTTGATGAAAATGTGGAAATATGAAATTAAATGACATAGTCCACTTCAGTAAAAGTAACCTGGACAATGTAGACAATGTTGTCAACCTTCTAATTTTGCAGTCGTTGGCAGCAGAGAGCGCTCTTGCCGGAGTGACAATGACAAAAACCCTGGCACTGGAGTGGACACATTTTTGCACATGTCTGGCAGTGAATGAGTTAATTATTTGTTTCACATCTATTTATTTGTATCCGACTGCTGGTATGTCTCTTTTGCTGCTGATTTTTATAGAGTGCCATATCCAAACTTATCACGATGAAACTGTCTGCTTGAGGCCTCGTTCGAGGTTTCACTTCTGTTCACGATACACCAAACTGTGTCTGGAATCCATTGCGAGGGCACTTTTTAATTTTTGTGGACATTCCAAACAAAAAAAGATGAGGAGGGGGGGAAATACAGTCCACTTCCTGTTTAATATTGAAATATGAAAAAGGACCCATGTGTTTTATGTGTGATTGGACAAGTTCTAAATGTGTCGTGCAATAAATTGTCAAATGTGTTGTTGTTTTTTTCAACTCTATATTATTGTATAAACGTTGTACATAGAAAACACTCCTATTTTGCAGGCAAAAGATTCACTTTTTACTGTTGTTATAAATTAAACTGAACAGCTGAATATACTCATTGTTTCACCGTTTATTTTGTGTTGTTGATCAGCAGCCTTTCTTGGGACCAACCTTGAACTCATTCCAAGGATCAACATACTGTAGTCCATTGTTTGAAATAGCGTCTGCCCGGAGGCCCAGGCATTCAACTTTTACGTCGGGCGTACAACTTTCAATACGTCTCGGCGCGCGTGGCCGACAACTTTTTCAAGAAAAAAAGAATACGATTTTTTTAAAATCAAACGTTTGTTTTATTCAATGAAGCAAAAGCTACAAGCAAATTGCTACAAGCCACGTGGACTCCTCTTTCTAAGGGTCTTTCAAAACTCTCAAGTACACTTTACAGTCACGGTATAGTCCGAAGCACGAAACAGGCTTCCGATTGGCTGCCATGGCGGGTATGCAAATTACCAAATGACCGTTCGTTTGGCAATTTGCATACTCGGCACGGCAGCCAATCAGAAGCCTGTTTTGTGCTTCGGACTATCCCGTGACCGTAAAGTGTACTTGAAAGTTTTGAAAGTCGCTTCGAAAGAGGAGCCACGTGGTTTTTAGCAGACAATGCAACGCAAACATTGCATTGTGCACCATGACGACAAACGACAACTGGAGCAAAATCTTCAGCAAGGGATATTTACCATCAATTAAGCAAGGGAGCATTTGTGCTTGGTACTTCCTTTATTAAAAAAACAATCATTTATACTTCGCAACAATGTTTTTTTTGCGATTAGTCGTCTTATTGTATTTCAAGTTATGAAAAATGGGGCAGGCAACTTTGTGGCCGGGCAGGCAACTTTTCAGAGTTGTCTGCCCTGGTGTCCGCTAACTTGTCACGAGTTTCAGACACTGCTGTAGTCCGAAAACTCAATAATCTTTGGGTCCTGGAATTCAAGTGAAAATGCCAAAAACCGTGGCACTGGAGTGGACACATTTTTGCACGTCGGGCAGTGAATGAGTTAAAAGATAAATCTTTGCAGCCTTTTTTATGTGATCATATATTTTAACAGCAATTGCTTTTCAAATGTTTCATGCCACTGATGTGAGTGACGGGAATTAATTCTGATGCCAAAATGGTGAACTCCGCTTAAGGCGCAGCAACGTTATGACAGAAGCTAGTAAATAACAAAAGAACTATCGTGGAGAAAATTATTAAATCCCTTTGAATTGGGGGTGGGGGTTGGGGGGGTTACTCCTGGTGATGAGCAGCTACTTTCCTGGGGGGGAGAAAGGAATAATATGCTGAACAATAAGGACTGTGACAATATTTGGTGTGGCATGTGAGCAGTGGAAGGACTCCTCCACACTTGCTAGCGGAGAAGAAATTCATTATTTATGTTTATCCCTCAAGGCAAACGGGGCAGGGTGGGGGAGGGGAGGGGTGATTGGGTGCTTGCATGACGATTTATAAATCCACAACCTGTGCGGATGATTGAGCTTACGGATAGAAACTTTTAACCTTGATCTGCCTTCCATTTTCCAGTTTCCTTTCATAAGAGTAATGTTCACTTTCATTAAACGTATCATTAATAAATTGACATGTACTTTTTAATTAAAAACAAGATGTAGATGGATCTCTGGAATGCCTTTCTGCACATCAAGTCTAAAATGAAAGCCTTTTACTCAGGGGTTAAAAAAGGGCTTTAAATTTCATCTGACACCAGCAGAAACCCGCAAATGATCCTTTTTCTAGACAATTGTCAATGGAGTCCACGTGGTTTTGGCAATTTATTTTGGTTAAAGAAGTCCAAGATGGCTTCGTGAGAGTGGCTGCCTTTACAGCAGCTCCTGTATTTTGTTTTTGCAGCCGTGAAATGTACATTTCTACACTTTGAGACAAATAAAGGCTCTTTGAATCTAATCTAATTCATTCATTCAGACAGTCAGTCAGTCAGATAGTCAGTTAGACAGTGTAATATAACATGGCGGCGTGAGAAAACTCAAGGTGTACTTTACAGTCACAGGACGAGTTTTTCTGTGGGTGAGCAACGGCAGCGACACGCGCCAGCGTTCACTCAACCCGGAAGTAACTCAAATAGATAGAAAGCTAGCTACTTCGCTAATAGATAGCTATCCAGCCAGATAGTTACATAGCTAATTGATAGATATCAGATAGATATATAGATAATAGATATCTAGCTAGCCAGCTAAATAGCAAATAGCTAGCTGGATAACACATCCACTACTTTGGGACCAGTTCACGAGCGACCCTTCCATTTTGATTTCAAGATGGTGTCGCGAAAGTGGCCGCCTTTCCAGCAGCTCCTATATTTAGTTTTTCTACTTCTTTCATTCCTTTCATAACTTTGCAACTGTGAAATTTAAATTTCTCCACTGCGAGACTAATAAAGGTAAATCCAATGAAATCCATCGTGATTGACGGGTTGGGAACCCCAGGTACAGTATATACAGTCCCTGATAAAACCTCAAATATGAAAACACACACACGGACACACACAGTCTTTGTTTTGGATGGATCTCCTGTCGAAGCAAGCTTTACATTCCCCCTGGAGCGTTGCCCCCCTCACCCTCTCTCCCGAACACATCCTGGAGGCTGCTGAGGGCTGCATTGCATGCATCAGCCTCCCATGGCTCAAATTAAATATGCATCCCGCATTATCAGGCTGCACACGATCAAACAAGCCCTGCGCCGACTGTTTGTTCTTGCCAAGGACAAGAAACACATGTCCGTATCCACGACGTAAACGCCGAGTAACTTCCAGAGAAGATCACATCAATGACAATTTCCTTCCAGATTTATTTGGGTGTGATAATACTATATTTTCTTTTTTTGTTCACTCCCATTAATAAAGAAATAAGGGACGTCACCCTAAATTGTCCATCAACGGCATCGTAAAAGTATAGAAAGGATAGAAATTCATTTCACTGTGGATTCATTAATTCAAGTAGAGATGGAGGATATCTGGATGGTGAACTACTGCCATCCTGTGGGTGAAAATATAACGACGTCACGTCCTACGTCATCTCCACAACTGTTCACATTCCAGAGGAGGGAACCCGAGAGTCTGCGTAGCTTGTGTGTGTGTGCATATATATATTTACATATTTCTATTTCTATAAAATAACATCCTTATGATTGACCTTGATGAGAGAATGCTCGCTCTCTAAGTTTATAATTGTCTCACATGATTTCTCAGTCCTGCAAACGAAAAAAGGCTCATCACTGCTTGGGCCAGAAAGAGAAGTGATGGACAAACCATACCCCCAACCCTTTTCCCACCACTTTTCATACACTCACTCCTTTCAAAGCGCCTTCCAAAACTCTCAAGGTCACTTTACAGTCACAGGATAAGTTTTTCTATTCACTCAACCGGGAAGCAAAATAGAGAGAAAGCTAGCTAATAGATACCTGAATATCTATCTAGCTGAATAGCTAGATATAGATAGCCATCCAGCTAGCTAGCCTGATAGCTCACTAGACAGCTAGCCAGAGCGCAAGCGAGACAGCCATTCTTCCCCTGTCCCTCTATCTCTTTCTCAGTTCAGAGGTCTGACCAGCGCTTTATCGGCACCCCACTTGGCAAGAAAAAAACAAAACCCGAACAAATTCGGGAATGACGCTCCACGTCCTATTTTCAATTCCCGAATACATTTGGGAAAGGCAGTGAATGAGTTAAAAATGGGATTCAATTTTAAACAATACGAGTGTACCTGGGTTATGAAATAAGTTAACCTTATGTCGGACTATTATCTGTTTGGACTTCTTTAGCAATCACTGTATTTGTCACTGCTTGTTCCCTTTGGCTGTGCTAAAAACTACGCACACAAAAACAACAGTAGACATTCGACTTGAAGGATTTCACTTCAAGTGAAATAGCACAAAGAAAAAACATGACGCTGACATTTTTTTGCCCCACTTGCGAAGTTCAACGTGAAGCCAAATTATGACATATCTCAGAACGATGCGGTGCGGGTGTGACAGAACCATTTTCCATCGGATCATTGTGACTTATGCACTCGCTAAAGTGGTCCCAGGAAAGTGTTATACACCGTATTCATCCTATCCAGAATTTTCAGTTGAACTGTAAGGAAGGAAGAAGACAATACAAATATAAACACTACGAAACTGACAACTGACAAAATGGTGACTAAACACGATTTACATATTTTGCCTCTAAGCAGAACTTGATTTTGTTGAATCGCCTTTTCCGATTTCCAAACGCTTTTACTGTAGGATCGGCCATTTTAGATGGTTCTTGGCATGGACTAGAGGTTGTACATGGCAGAACAAAAGGAAAGCTACGTGTGGGGCATTAAAAGGAAGAAGGGAAGAAAGTCAAAGAGAGCGAGAGCAGACATGGAAATGAAAAAAGGTGATTAGACTCTTAACAAATGTCTGGATTTGGATTTTTTTTTTGTGGTCTTGGCTGAAACCGAAAGGAGATTCCTTGGGAGAAAGTGCAAGCACAAAAGGTTCAGGGCAAAGATTTCTCCAGAGACACTTTATCAGACATTTCAACATTTTGCTCATAGTAGACGTGCACATTCCACCATGGCGTCCCTGATCCATTGCTGAAAATGATGCTTTGATCCTCTCCTCTTTCATCTAAAACTGCTTCATGTCACAAAGAAGGTACATACAGCAAATGCTGAAGAATGAATGACTCTCTGTGTCTTTGTGTTGTCATATTATTTGTTATTTTGGGTTTCTTCCCAAGATGGCGGCGCGTGAACACACGGCGGCTCCTCTCTGTCCCGGAAAATTGGCGTTTTCGTGTTTATTATGTTTGTCAAAGTCATTATAAGTGCCTTGCACGCTGGGTCTGAGAGGAGAGTAATTTCATCTGTGCTGTATGTCATGCATATGAGCATATTTGACAATAAAGCTGACTCTGACTTTTGACTCAAGAGTGCATGTTGCACACAGACTTAGCGTATGCGCGCGACGGAACTGTGTGGAGGCGACTATCAGATTTGGCAGAAGTCCAGCTCCTAACGTAACCGCACAGTCACAAATCATCAAAACGACCGCTTGATGTACGATGAGATTGCAGCCCGTTGTGAAAAACATACAGCAGCTAGTTGGATGTTTGAAAACAGATGGCCGGTCATTGAATTTTATTAGCTTGACTTAAAATGTTTTTTTTTTCAAACCTTAAAAGACGTAAAAGCTTGGCCAAAACAAACATGCAAATCAAACCTCTGAAGATGGAGGACACTGATTCGCTGTGGCGACCCCTTGAAGGGAAAAGCCGAAAGGAAAAGAAGAAGAGAAAAGAGTGTTTGTCATATTCTACTTTTTAATGGTCCTTTGTCTTTCCTTGTAATATTTTTTTCGCTAATAATTTTCCCTTTACTTTCAATTTCTTTAAAATACATGTGCATGAATCGCACTTCAAACCAAGTTACCGTATTTTCCTGAAAAAAAACGGTATGTACCATGATTTTCGGCCCAACATTACAATCCCAGCGATTATAGTCTACATTTGCGTGGTTCCATTCTTATTACCGGATCCTTGACGGCAACCATAAATACGATATGGCGTATTATCGAAACAACTAACAAGGACTAAAAAAACTCAAATTCATGTACAAATGGAAAGCGAAGTATTGTAAGGGTCTGTTTCCGCCACGAAGGCTTAAAGGTCCATTTAGGCAGTGGCAGGCTCTGGATTTTATCGCTAGGCCTTCAGTAGTGCTACGTCTAAATCAATCCAGACTGAAACAAGTGTAGTGTGATTTACTACAAGTCCACTAGAGGCTACCATTAGCATGGAAATCACTGACCAACCTTTCTTAATTATGTCCATTTTTTTCTTGAAAAGTCCGTCTTGAAAATGCTTTAACAATAAATCTCCAACCAAATCTATTTCTTCTTCTCCTTCAGCCATTGTGGGTTGACAAAACTGCTATTAAATCAACACAATATATTTGCTTCTGCAACTTGCTTCCGATACAGTGTGCTAGCTCTGGCCAGTATGCACTATGACTAGCGGCTCATATTATTGGCTAGTGACTAGCCAATCATAGTTTGTGAAAACTTTGACGTTTCCAGTGCCTTCCAGCATGCCTTGGGGAACCAACTTGAAATATGATTGGTTAAAACAACACTTATTTCATGCTTCATGGCCTGCAGAACAGATTGTGAAGGCATCCAGGTAGATTACGCACCCTGGTGACAAATGATGGCTGAAATGTGATTGGTAAAATGCTTCAATACAAAAACACACGTCTGGATGCAGCGCAACAGGGGAAAAATAATGAAAGGAAACTGAAAGACAATCTTGAATTATTTCATAAGAATTCATGGACAAAATATAATGCACATCAGCCAATGCACGACTTTTAGCGCAATCCGACAGGAAGTTATGATTGACGAGGACTCAAACGGTTGCAATACTTAACTAGCTAATAGACTAATGAATGTTTTACTGGGGTGATGAGACTGTTACTTTCCAGCTGTGGCTGCTGAAATTTGCAGACTGCTACTTGTGTGTGTATGTGTGTCTGTCTAAAGTCACACTGAGGGCCCCAATTGGTGGGCTCAACACTAGACTGTTTGAGCTTGGGGTTCGGGTCGTGGTCTGATGGGGGGAGGTGATGGAGGAAACTGGGAGACGGGATGTGGGGGTGACAGGCAATGGTGTCAGATGACACAACCGCTTTAAGAATAGATCCCAGTGGACGTTTTTTACAAACTGTTGTCTATGAGGGTGGGATCTTATTTTTTTTGTCTTAACAAGTCATTTAGCATACCTTCACCAGTGCTTCCAGATGTGCTCTTTGGACCATGAGAACTGAGAGAATGATTTTTAGTTTTTAGGAGGGGGGTCCATTGCTTCTCCGCAAAAGTGTGAAACATTTCAACGGATCCTGGTGCGTCTTCACTTGTCGCCTCAGCTACACCTGATTGATGGCTTTGTTGACGGCTGCTAGCTTCGGGCTACAGAAATGGATGAATTCAATTAGCATAACACAGAGCGGCACCTTTGTTTCCGATGTGATATTGTGCTCGGCAGTCCATCTCCATAAGCCTGTTAAAGAGGGGAGCGTCCCGGCCTTTTGTCAATAGTCACCTTTCATTGTGTGTTGGATCACGACCCCCCCATGCCGCGGGGTTCACAGGTCAGTCACTTATTTTCTACATTGACAAAAAAAAAAAAAAAAATCCACAAACATAGCGCAGTTTCATGCATGTGTATGGTATTTGAGGAATCTGCAACTTTTCTTAAAGGACAACCGACACCTTCGGACAAGTTGTGCACATAATTTGTAAAATCACTTCAAATGACTTCTACTGAGCACATTTCACAAAGATTCCACCGCATATAGCTATATTTTACGTTTTAAGACTCACGTTGAATATTCAGGAAGTCTTGTTTTCGAGTTGATGACGATGCCTGACGTGACGTCACGTCAGGAACGCCCCTGACCGAGAAAGTGACACACAATGCATTTTGGGTACTTTGTTTGGTTGAAAACATCGTGTTGATCCGTGTTGATGATGAAATTAGAAGGAAAAACACATAAATAATGCGATGGTGCTCGTGTGTCGCACCAACACTACCAATTGCAGTAACACTATAAAATTGGACACAAATTCTCAGCAGACAAATTAGCCCATTTCCAACAGAGCTTGTGCGCCATCTTGTGCATTTTCTGGGACCTACATTGGAGTCCAGACATCTTGATACGGAAGAACTTCTTTAATCAATTGCAAACATGTCTGCTTTCCTCTTCAGAACTATTTGAATCATATTCGTAACTGGATGTAACAAGAAAGCATCTTCTCCAAAACATGAACTCTCTGAATTCATTGTTTTGTTTGTGGATTATCCTGCCGTGACGTCACGAACAAGGGGGCGGCACCTTCTCAAACTCGCCATTTCCGAGGTCATTTTGAAGCAGTTTTGGAACACTTTAAGTCATTTTTATTGGTGTTTTGCATTTGAGTAAAAATATCAGCCTGCGTATTTTGGGTATTTTAGATGCTATAAAACGTTTTTCTGATGTCAGTTAGGAAACAAAAAAATGGTGTCGGTTGTCCTAATAAGAGGCTATTCTACCCCCCTTCTACAACATCTGCCTTGGTTCACAGCGAGGGGTTTGGTCACAGAGGCAGGGTTAAAGTAACCAGCAGGAAGACGGGTGCAGGGCTGGGCCTCAAACAAACGAAGAAGGCAGGGTGGGAGGGAGTCAAGGGCTGTATAAAAGTAACTGAACACAAGTGGCGCTTTATCCATCCTGCTCCGGGTAAAAGGAAACCCTACGCGCTTGCTCAACCAAGCTATACATACTTTTCCCTCCATTTTTTTTTATCGCCGTGTTCATGGCAGCATCATCTCCTCAGAGAGCTGGCCCAGCCGTCAGCACGCTGGCCTTTGCATTTCTCCTCGCCGGTTCGCTCCTGATTGGTGAGTAATGGATTTATATGCTACAAAGTGGAGGAAAGTTTGCAGAACTGGTTAAGATTGCATGGAAAGTTGGAGGAATTTGAATTGGTCTTTGAGTTTGAATCCAGGATTAAGCTAATATTTCTTTTTCCTGATATACAGTTTGTTTAAATTTTGAAAAAGGGTTTATTTTCGAGTGAGGTTTCTTGACCACCAACGTGCAAAGCTCTAAGGCAAACAAAGGGTTCATCTGAGTGATCAATGGGGTATTTAAAAATGACTATTTTCATTCATCATTTTTTTCCTTGAACCTTTAAGTTCATTGATTACTATTTTACTCTTGCTATTACCAAATGTTTGCTATTATTTCATTGAATGAAAGATGGAGACTATGTATTACTACGTAGTGCGGAGTCTTTGGTTGATGGAGTTGCACATCTGTAAAACTGGATACGACTCATATAATCAAGTTCAACTGAACTCATACAATCAGAAAGAGTCAGAATCAGAAAGCCTTTTAATAGCCCCACAATAGGGGAATTTGCAATCCAAAAGTGGTTCCAAGTAAATTCAACGGCATCTTAATTCATTTTCCCCTGCATCATTTTAGTATGACCTCATGCTCATTTTCATCCACAGAGTTCACACAAAGAATTTTGTCCTTTCAATGTTTTTTTTTCTCCAAAGCTGCTTCTGCTTCCATCCAAAGCTCACAGACAGTTAAGGTCTCGGAATATCAAAACTTTCAGAAAGCCAAGACACCAAATAAGGAAGTAAACAAAACATTATAAGTCACGTTGTGATCCAACACGTTACCAAGGGAGTTGAGGGAGTTCCAGCCAGATGACCAAACTCTGGTTACCCCATTCATCATAAAATGAAGAGCTGGAACGTCGCTGACAAATAAAATGTGACTAAGCCAAGTTCAAATCAGTGAAAGTCCTTACGTATCAAATTGGAGCCAAGATCAAACCAAACCTCTCTGTTGCAGTCTTAAATTAATCACACATTGGATGACTTAATTCAAAGCGGGTGTCTTCCACAGCTCAATAACTCATCCACATATTTGAAACAACAACGTACTTTTCAAAACGTTCAATATTGATCAACATGAACTGCTGCAGACCACGTCACATCAACTCTCATGCACGTGGAAAAAAAACCTCAAGTGTTGCTTTACATGTGAACCAAACATCTACTTCCTGAGCTCGACTCGACAAATGGAATTGTCTGGTCAACTCGGGCAACTCTGTCTGTGCTGTATCTTACATAAGCAAAGAAGGACGATCTCACTCTCTGGGTGAGATTTATGATCCTCGCAGAGTATAATGGTGACTGGGACAAATGGAAAGAGAGAGAGAAAGGGAGAGAGAGAGTTTTGGTAGCATAATGGACTCTCATGGGAAAACTCCTGCCGTGGAGACATTGGCCAGGCTTCTTAGGGGGAAAACAGGGAACATAAGTGAACGATATTTCACCACAACACTGTATAATGTCTGTGTGCATCGAGAAGTGGTTTTTAGGGAGGTTCTTCAGTCCTTCAGAGAACCCAGCCCATCTTAAAGCCAAGCGAGGACTATGTAATTATGTTAATCATTGTTTTTTTAACGACGATAGAAGTAGAATACGCAGTCAGATGTCAATGGTACCATCACACCACTGTGATAAATTGAGATCCCAGAGAAGTCCAGCGGTCTCTCTTGCCCTCAACGTGATAGACAAGGACATTTTTTTCTGAAAAATAAAGCAGTCGTGCTTTAAAGGTTTCTAGAGCCGTCACCTGTACTTCTTTGAAAGTGTCAGACGTTTCACTCCTAAAGAGTTTTGTCAAAGAACTAAATTTGTGCTGGTAACCCTGGCCTTATATCCCTAATGGATAGAGATGGCTCTGCCAGACCTCTGCTCTGATAGGTCCTTGTGCCGGACCCCTGCTCTGATAGTTCCCTGCTCTAAGGTTGGGGGAGCAATGAACCACTCTATGTAGCCAAGCTGTTTGCCTACATTGTCCTGTGCCTGGCTCTGGTTTCACCTCATTAGCATGACTAAGCATATGTGGTATCGGCCTAAAAAGACTGTGGTAAGCATGGTCTAAATTAAACCTGAAACCACCATGGCGATTTAGTGAAGGGTTTTGATGTTTTACAAATATTGATATTTACTTCTCTTTCAAACCATCTATTTTCTCTAGCTGATATTTTAACCTCGGTGTCGTCAAATGATTAGTTGCTTGCTTTTAGGTGCAGATGAACTGGCGATTGAGGTCAAAACCCAACACTCCTGTCAAAGTCCGTATCCCATTGATGGACTTGTTTGCGAAGGTCGCAAAAGTTGATTTATTATCAATGTTCATTCAAGATCGCAAATGCTTGCCAGATGTTCGCCAACATTTTTAATGGTTATTCTGGTCTGAGAAAAAAAGGTCGGTGACTATTCAAACTGCTGGTAACCTTGAATGAACCCTGAAGAAAAATCAACAATCGACTCATTTTGCAAAAGTTTGCCGCTAACTGGGATATTGGCTTAAGGTCTAGTATGACAGTGGAGTTTGATACCCCTGCCCATTGTTTAGACAACAAAACTGTCACCTCCATGTAAAACCAGGAATGGAATGAGCACTTTACAAAGTAAAGCACTTGAACAGTAGCCAAAATGGAACTGTATAGTGCCACTTAGCAGTTTTTTTTTACAACGATACTAGTGCAGCGTGTTCTACCGGAAACAAATTCCTTGTGTGTTCTACATACTTGGCAATAAAGATGATTCTGATTCTGATTCTGATTCTGATTGAATGTTTACAATTATTTGTATACTCATCAGAGAAACCTTTACTGTTTGAAAATGTAGCATGGGAGCTGAATCGGTGAAAGGTGGCTTTAATCAAACGACTTCATTCTTGACATGACCGTTATAAACGTGGGCAGAAGGCGTGCGTAGGAGATGGCAAAGTTAAGTGCTTAAAACACTAAATGATGGTTCAAATTCCTTACACAGACTAAAGAGCCTTAATGGATTGTGATAGCTAGAACTGCGTGAGTAGAGTGGACTACATCACAAATACTTTGTGTAATCAATATGAAGCCTCAGAGCATCTGCATGACTCACTCTAGTGATGATACAATGCCTCAACTTTCGACCTGCACACAATGAAAGCCAACAGGCCTATTCGTAAAATGCAAAAGCGAACGTGACTGCAGAAAAGGGGGAAGGGTGGGGTGCGCCAAGAATCAGCCAATTGAAAGCAGATGTCACATTTCCTGATTGTGACCCTCAAAAGCCGACAGCGCACTTTTGATAAGCAGCCCTCGGGGTCGCCTCCGCTGCAGCTGGGCAGCACCGGGTGAAATATGCGCTGCTTACACGGACCAGATTGAAACCATGAACGCCCCGGTGTTTTTCTGCCAAGGGGAGAGGACGGGACGGCCATCAATCGCTCTGACAGGAATGAAGGGGAGGAAGGGGGTTGAGGTATGGGGGAGGTGGTCAAGTCGGCATAGTCAAGATACTGGGGGTCAGCAGCCTGTTGTTTCAAAGAGGCTAGAGTTGCAGAGCACGTTTAACCCAAAGGGTGAGGCTCTGGTGTCACATTCCTCGGCATGTTCTTAAAACTCTACAACCGAGGTTCATTTGGAGGAGACGGATATGAAATCACAAAGCGAGAGCTCATTCACTTCTTAATTAAGGGGGTGACTTGGGGAAAATACCATATTTTAGGTAACTCGTTTAGTGCTATTGTGAACTGAGATAGATTTCGAGCGATGTGACTAAAAAAATGGACAGCAGCCCCTCTCACAGTCCTCACCATGCTGAATAAAATGGGAGACAGCATGGAGTCACCAAATGTTACGCTGATTAGAAATGGCCACCATTGCAGATGTCTGTGAAGACAGCGGCCTTGGTATATACAAGGGTGAAGTTGTCCCTTTTGTTAAAAAATAATCTAATTTGAAAGGTCAAGGTTTTGACCAGTCGTGACCCACTCAGTTAAGTACCGAGTGGTGATTTCAAGCAAGTATTATAGCCTGTTCGTCACGTCTTTTAGTAGCAGCTAAATCAAGATTCACACATATAGCATGAAGAAAACATCTGCAAGGAACAGAGGGGGCTTTATTGAAATAGTCATAGTCAGTCACAACAGCTTCAGTGTTGACAATCGCGATAAAATCGCCATGCAATGACATTTTGGTCAAAGCTGACAAACCTAAATGGTACAATTGTAAGAAATAATGGCATTGTGCCATCTCTGTCACATGGGACAATTTGCAAATTAGCAGAAACATCAGGATGTTGTAGGTCGAATGAAGCCTGCAGATCCCAAATTATTTTCTCACAAGGTGATGCAACGGAGAATTAGCCATGTCTATTTGTGACGAAAGGCAGGGCGAGTTCTCTGCGACCGTGGGAAAAGTTTAGCTTGTGCATAATTTGTCCCCAGCGGTGAAATAAAGAACACATGTAGTGAGAGGAGATTGTTATGGTCTGGTTCTGGACACGTTGCTCTCTCAAATGTGGGAGGTGGGTATGGCTCACCTCAGAGGGATTAGCCGTGCGTGACTGGGAGAAGGCGAGCGGTCGGTGAGGGGCGTGGAGCCGGGAGGCTTCGAGCCAACCGCATTCCTCCATCACCAGTCCCAAGAGATGGAGAAAGGGGAGTCTATGGGGTGGGATATATACAGACCATAGTAGCCCTTTTTTCTGGTGGGAAAATCCAAAATGGAGTGATGAAGTCAGCCCAAGGGGTCAAGGATAATTAGAATGATGGTGTCACTGGAGATTTGCTGGGTTTTTGAGACAGGACACACAATGGATGATCACTGGGAGTTGGGTGCAGTTACACCATTGTAGAGGAGTACAGTGGAAACGCAAAGGTTGATCAAAATTCATTCTGGGTCGCTCATCAAACACATTTTTTCGGAAGTCTGAAAAATGTTTCCCACGGGGAAATACTTTCAACATCACCCACGATAAGTCTATGGATGTTTGTCATACTAAAGTTTTATTATTGTCACACCCTAACCTAAATCCTCAAAATGTGCTAAACAGTCTACAGCATTGATACTCGTTGAGCTGAAGTTGAGGTAAAGATCTATCGATCGATCTATCTATAGATTAATCTATGGATCGGTCTATCTATGCACAAATACAGTTACAATATTTATTTTTCTTTTTTTGTTGCAATTCTTACTAAACCAATAGACCAAAACAAGACAGTTTGATAGGCTTCCTTTTACGAGAAAAGCTCCCGCAATAAAGGCCGTGGTCGTATTTTGAGAGACTGCAGAGTCAAAGTATGATTCGAACATGGATCGTTGCTGTGGCTGTGCCAAAATGGTTCCAAGAAAGCAAAGTTCTGGTTGGTTCAAGGGTCACTTACAATCATTCGTCAAAATATCACTCTTAAATTTTGTAACACCACTTGAAAGAGGTTCACCTCTGCCTCTGCCGCACAGGCCTGCCACAGCTCCACTGTGGGGAAGGAGCAGTCACAGAGCTAAAACAACACACCTTGGCTTCTCAGCGCTCTGCCACTTGAACGAGTCCCGGTTGTGTAACAAAACCTCAAATTCATGCATTAGCCATTTTGATCCACATCCTTTTTTTCTGGTAAATTAAACAAGCAGACCACCCAGAGACAGAAGAAGGATGGCAGCTGTCGATGACAGCTTACTGACCAGGGTTATAAAAGAAAGCCACACAAGGTCAGGGACTGATATAAAAGCCAACCAATATAATGCACAATGACTTCCTCATTTGTGGTTGCCGAGGTATTGTTACCACCAGAAAGTTCTAAATAGCAACACACACCAAGCTACTATAATTTGTGTTATTTTGGCTAATATGTGCCTACCCTATTCGGAAGGATTGATTCTCGTGGAGTGGTTATATATGCCACAAGATGGCAGCAAAGCATTACTATACATGAACTCAACCGCAAATAGGTGAGTTTTTCAGGAAAGAAAAGGGGATAGTTTCCACTACATTTTATCATTGCAAAATCATGGTACAATAAGTAAGGATGTTTTTTACAAGTCAAAGTCTAAATCGGTCCCCAAATTATGTGTTGTCTCTTACTGGCTGTCAAATAAAAAAAATGTTTAGCATACAAACATTCTGATAAAGGAAATCTTCCAATTAAATAAAACTTGACTATGCATTCTCACCCATTAGTGTACTATGTCGCTCCACTCCCAAGACTGCTCTGAATTGATCAGATATGCTGTCACCTGGAAAAAGTTTCACATTTTAAGATGCAATTCCAAGAAAAGCAGACTAGTTCGTGTGATTGTATCTATCGATCTATCTGTCCTCGCTACAGTAGCTACGGTAGCCACCTAGCTATCTACAGTGGCCACCTAGCTATCCACAGTGGCCACCTAGTTATCCACAGTAGCCACCTAGCTAGCCACATTAACCATCTAGCTAGCCACAGTAGCCGTCTAGCTAGCCACAGTAACCATCTAGCTAGCCACAGTAGCTACAGTAGCCACCTGGCTAGCTACAGTAGCCACTATATATATATATATATATATATATATATATATATATATATATATATATATATATATATATATATATATATATATATATATATATATATATATATATATATATATATACAGTATACACACACCCAGTTTCCATGTGCCACACAGTATGAAAACCATTCTGTGCACGTACATATTTACAAAATAATGAGCAGCTGTAACGGACAGAGAGCATGCCAAATGGCCTCCACACAGCCTACTGGCCGAAGCACCTGTTCACACATAACATACAGGCGCATATTTTGGTGGCAACTGCTTGTCACATTGATTTAATGAAGGAAGTAAAGAGCAGACAAATAGTTGGAAAGCGTGATAATCCTTTGTGCAAAAGCAAGACGTGATTAAAAAAAGGGCCCTGCCTTTTTTTGTTTTTGAAATAAATAAGGTAAAGGCAGGCATGGTGAGAAAGGGGGATATCAGAAAAATCAGTGGCATTAATACTAATATATGTGTTTATACCCTGTAGAACATTTCTCAATATCCTACGGGACCCTCCGCACCCTGCCCACCACCTTTTCCAGCTACTCCCCTCAGGCAGGCGCTACCGATCCATGCGCACCAAATCCAGCAGACATTTAAACAGCTTCTTCCCCCAAGCCATTAACTCTTTGAACTCTTTCAACAGTAGCCAAAATGGAACTGTATAGTGCCACTTAGCAGTTTTTTTGACAACGATACTAGTGCAGCGTGCACCAAATCCAGCAGACATTTAAACAGCTTCTTCCCCCAAGCCATTAACTCTTTGAACTCTTTCAACAGTAGCCAAAATGGAACTGTATAGTGCCACTTAGCAGTTTTTTTGACAACGATACTAGTGCAGCATGTTCTACCGGAAACAAATTCCTTGTGTGTTCTACATACTTGGCAATAAAGATGATTCTGATTCTGATTCTGATTTAAAGATATCAAAGAAGAATTTTGGATCAAAAGAATAATACAATTTAGCTCTCGAACACTGAAGTGAATATAGATCATGCCATTTCAGAGGCAAAAACAGTTTCTTGTACGTAGTGCTCGAAGACTCGTTTATGAATACATCAAATTTATGATCCTTAAATTGTTGAAAAATGGGCACCTGGATTCACTTTGTTCCATTTATTGGTTCTGACTGTGGATTGGGTTGGGGCTGCTGGTAATTACAGAGCTGGATTTATTGCATTGGATTAGCCTTTGTTAGTCTCGCAGTGGAGAATTTAGCGCGGTTTTGTTTTTTCATAATAGGGTGCCGATAAAGCGCTTGCCATGGCCTCTGGCAATGTTTTTTCTTTTCCACAAGGGGACAGCATTTCCCCTTTTCCCATGTTAGCGCTTTGTTCCAGCTTCAGCTGTTGGTTAAGCGCTATATAAACCATATGTATGTATTGCATTATATTTTGGCCAGCTGCCCTCATTTCAAGCTCATACAACTCCAAACCCATATAATTTAGGAACTAACTCTATTTCTGGATTGGATTGGACTGGATGTTCCTATATTCGTCTCGCAGTGGAGAAATTGACATTTCACAGCAGCAACGTTATGAAAGGAAGAGGAAATGAAAGAAATTAGTAGAAAAACAAAATACAGGAGCTGCTGGAAAGGCAGTCACTCTCAGGGTCCCATCTTGAAGTGAAAAAAAAAACCCTAAAAATTAAATAACAAATAATATGACAACACTAAGACACAGAGTCATTCAATCTTCAGCATTTGCTGTACCCTCTTTGTAACATGAAACAGTTCTAGATGAAAGATGAGTGGATCAAAGAGATCGATTCTTCTGATGAAAGAAGAGAGTCTTAGGTTCCTAATGCTGTATTTAATGTTTATGTAGTCCTACAACTCCATATTCTGTGGGTCCTGGAATTTGACTGACAATGACAAAAACCCTGGCATTGGAGTGGACACATTTTTGCACATCGTCTGAATGCAGATGGTGCCCTTCTTCATTTGCAGCCCCTAATTTAACATTACACATGCTGCCAATTGATGATGCGCCATACATTTAAAAAAGCCGGGTGTGACAGATCACAGCAACCTTGGATTGCAAGTAAACAGACTCGATAGGCCGCTAAATTGTCTTCTCATTTTATACGAAATGATAATATATGATGCAATCCGGTGCCTTTGACAAAAAAAATCACTAGCAAGCCAATTGTCTGAAGCCAATTTTGTGACAACTTAAACATTTAAATGAAAGCCGCATGTGAACAAAGCCGCAAGCAATATGACAATTTGCAGAGTGCAGGAAGCAGCAAAAACTCAGAAAGTGAGACAGCGAGAGGGCGTAATGAGATCTGCAGAGTTGATGCATTATGGGAATGTTTGGAAAGTGAAGTAATGAAGGTGGTGTTTTGGCAGCGTGGCCAAATCTGGGCAGCTGGAATGTTGTGTTTGGGTTTGATTCTTGGACCCTCCTTTCTTCCAATCTAACCTGTCGCGTCAACAAAAGGCCTCAAATGCACCACCGGCTCGGTGTCAGCATTGGATGGCAGCACAAAAAGATAAAACAAAATACAAAAAAAATCATTGTGGAAAGTGACATGCTAGAAATAACACATTCAAACTCAATTTTAAAGTCTGAAATTATGTTGGGAAGGACTGGAAAATGACATAACCATCCCATAATACAAAACAGTTGGGAAAGTCTTCAGTGGTGGTTTAACCTTGGCAAAATACTCAAGCAAGGCATCATCATCCTATTACCTCATCATCTATTGGTGAAAGTGAAATAACTGAAAACCCTGATTAACTATGAGCGTATGGCGCTATGTCAAAACAAAAATCCAGAGTCAACAGTTTAATGCAAATATTGGAGCACAAACTGTTTTTGAACCTTTTGAACCCAAGTTAGATTGGACAAGGGAATAAATAATAATAATAATAGATAGCGAATAGCTAGTGAATAGATACCTAATAGCGAGCAAATAGATACCAATAGTTAGCTAATAATTAGAAAATAGATAGCTAATAGCTAGTGAATAGATATCTAATAGCTAGCAAATAGATAGCTATTAGCTAGCGAATAGATATCAAATAGCTAGCGAATAGATATCTAATAGCTAGCAAATAGATAGCTAATACCTAGCAAATAGGTAGCTATTAGCTAGTGAATAGATAGCAAATAGCTAGTGAATAGATAGCTATTATCTACCGAATAGATAGATAATAGCTAGCGAATAGATAGCTAATACCTAGCGAATAGATAGCTAATACCTAGCGAGTAGATAGCTAATACCAAGCGAATAGATAGCTAATAGCTAGCTAGTTATATAGCTAATAGAAACAGTAGCTAGCTAAATAGCTCGATAACAAGATAGCCGGCTAATAGATTTTCAAGACGTCTTGAATGAGGTCGACTGAAGATGTGTAGCTGATGGATTGATTGCCCCCATCTGCTCAATTCCCCCCAAAATGCAAACAGCTTTTGTTGCATGTAAATTTCTTCATTTATTCATTCGTTGTTTCATTGAAAGATTATTTTTTCTATTTATTATAATAAAACAACGGCTCAGGTAGAAGCGCACCCACGGGAAGACTAAATAGAGTGCTGGTTGTGATTGACAGCACGTGTCACTGTATCTGGTGTGAAACGCTCCTTTTCTGGCATGCAAAGCGTTTGCTACAATAATAAATATTTTTCGCACTTTGGCATGAGTCCACCATGTTGCCTCTGGCAAGTTCAAAATTTGGTGGGAAACGTTTTGCGTTATTCCCAGGGAGAGGTGAGCACATTTGGCTGGCTGGACTATGTTTCATCGTAAGGGAAGGTTTATTTGTTAAGGACACCCAATAGACATTTTTTTTTTCTATAACTGCAGTTCATTGATTTAAGATCTTGTTGAGAGATCAGATATGCTCGTGGTTGTACACTAAGAGCTCGATCGTGTACTAAATGCCATCTGGCCTGCACAGCCAAGGAATGTAAAGCATGGAGTGTATAATCTCTCTCATAGCAAGCAAACTGATCAGTTTGACTTTAACACTGCTTTTCAGTGGGGGTCAAAGCACAAGATGATCGACGCCACGGGCACAGCGACGACTGTCGCCTCAGAAGAACATGTCAGAGGAGACATGATCCCGATGACAACTGAAGCTAACGGTAAGATGGAAGTTCTCCCAGGGAATTTGTCTCTATGGATGAAATAGAGTGTGACTTAATGGACAACCAACGTCACTTTTTTGTTTCTTAACTGAGATCAGTAAAACGTTTTATAGCACGGTGTCAAAGTCAAGGCCCGCGGGCCAAATCCGGCCCGCCACATCATTTTTTTCGGCCCGCGAAAGCAAATCAAACTTGTTAAATTCCATGATGATTGCTAAAATCTGAGCCAAAATTTCACATTTTTGGATGTCAACCACAATAAAAGTCATTATTCTTGACTTCAGATTTCATTCATTAATTTGCTGTGTGCTCTATATGTAATGTTTGAAGGGATTTAAACATTCTAATGGGTTCCCCAAATTCATAACGGCCCTTGAGAGGAAACCATAACTACAATGTGGCCCGTGGCAAAAAATGACTTTGACACCCCTGTTTAATAGCATCTAAAATACCCAAAACACGCAGTATGATATTTTTATTCAAATGCAAAACACCAATAAACATGACTTAAAGTGTCAAAAATCTGCAAAAAATTGAGCTGCGAATTTGGCATTTTCAGAAAGTCCCGCCCCCAGTTCGTGACGTCACGCCAAGACGTCTTGCATTGCTGGAGAATCAAAACAATGGCTTCAGATTCGGATTATATGCTTTCTTGTTACACATCTAGTTATGAATATGATTCAAATAGTTCTGAAGAGGAAAGCATACATGTTTGCAATCGATTAAAGAATTTATTCTGTGCCATTATGAGGCAAAATTGAGGGAAAATTTCTCACCGAAAAAGAGGCACAAAATGGCGACCTCCTGTGGCCACCTCCGTTTCCACATGCTGATAAATTCCTTATATGGAGCTTGGACGCCCTCTTCTGGTGCCTTTTGGGTGCAACACGAGGTCCCCAGTCCAAACAAGTACAACAAAATACATCGACGTGATGGAAGGACTGCTACAATGTGTTTTTTTTTCGGTCAGGGGCGTTCCTTTAGTGACGTCACGTACGGACTCGTCACCAACTCAAAAACAAGACTTCCTGAATATTCAGCGCAAGTCTTAAAAGGTAAAATATAGCTACATGCGGGGGAATCTTATTAAAATACGCTCAGTAGAAGTCATTTGAAGCCATTTTACAAATTATGGACACAACTTGTCCGGAGACGTCGGTTGTCCTTTATTTTTTGTCTTATTTGGTTCAGCTCCCGACTCATTTTTATGTCCTATTTTACGTTTAAGACGAAAAACCGAGTGGAAAAATTAGGGTCTAACTATTGACTTGCTGAGGGGCGTTGTTTGAGTACACAAAGTGTACCTAATAATGAGATGTCATCTGCTTGGTTGTCCGGTGTGTCAATCAAGTGAAGGGATGGCTGCTAGGCTGACGTCAATTTTTTTCAAACCAGCTCAACTGTATTTGTATAGCGTCAGTTCATGACAATGTCACATTGCCTTGTCATGCAAACTATGGAGCAATCTATTAGCTCCCTATTAGCTAGCTAGCTTTCTATGTATTTGAGTTATTCCGGGTTGAGTGAACGCCGGCGCGTGTGGCAGCTCACTCACAGAAAAACTTGTCCTGTGACTGGAAAGTGACCTTGAGAGTTTTGAAAGGCGTTTATAAATTAAATGTATTATTATTATTATTATTATTATTATTATTATTATTATTATTATTATTATTATTATTATTATTATTATTGACTGGATCGACATAAGGAGCACCCCTAATTTACAGGTTAATACAAATGGCTGAGGGTCGTTTCCAAAGACAACTTTGGCCACTTGTACTGCATTTCTGGAAAATCTTAATTCCGCAATCAAGAAATGTTAATACAGATACCTGTCATTAAATCTGATTCCCTCCCCATTTCTATTTAATTCTCTCCCCAGATTCAAACAATCAACTATTTGATGTTGTGATGGAAACCCAAAACACCGATGTACAGACCACTCAGGCACCACCTACAGATCAAACGGGACAACAGAACGAGAACGAGGACACGCCCACAGCGGCTGACGAAGGACAGATCATAGTCGATGTGAATGCAGACGAACCCCAAAACCGGGAACAGACGACCGACGCACCAGCGCCACCAAGAGGTGATGGCCCGGACAACGTTCTCGAGGTGAGCTGTCTTTGCAAGACATGTCAATTTATACGTCTTCCCCGTACTTTTTACGTTTTTAATCATTTCAAATAATGTACGGCGTACTACAACTTTTATTCAAGAAAAAACAAATGTGACCTGACCTTACAAAGACCACTTTGGCTCAAATCCACTCGTCTCAACTGCTGGTAGCCAACGAAAATGCTAGTATTGTTCGGGCAAACCAGCTAATATTTTTGGTCGCTGTGAACAATAGGACTTATAAATGAAATGTATTATTATTATTATTATTATTATTATTATTATTATAAATCGCAAATTTCCCCAATATGGGACCACTAAAGGTATTCTGATTCTGATAAAAGTATAACGTGCCCATGCGCGGTAAACTGCCTGCATTTCCGCTTGTGTGAGCGTTTTTTTTTAATCCTTTCAAATAATGTACGGCGTACTACAACTTTTATACGGGAATTGTAATCATTTAAAAAAACAGCTATTAGCCAAAATTGACAGGTATGCTATGGTAGTGTCCAAATTTAGATGCTGGACTACAGTTTTGGCCGCATGACGTCAATTATTGTGCGACGCTGTCACAAGTGATGCCCAAATTCAATCATATTCGCCTGTGAATTGTCTTTCTCAAATTTGGAAATTGCATGCCGTCGAGGCGACAGAAATTATGTAATGAGGCCAAAATTATGGCTTTTGGGTGGTTTGCCCTTTGAATTTGGACACAGTCGTTGAGTTTGACTGGTGGGAAGCCTTTTCCTGAACGCCTTTTTTTGGCTTGCACCCTATAGGGCGATGTTGTGTGCGTGGGCAAAGAGGCTGTCCAGGATAAAAACGCTGTCAATCTGAAACTCCTCCAATCTTCCACCTGTGTAAGTATAATGCACATTTTTTACACCTTATATCAGGTCTGATGATGTTTGCCGAGCGATACAATACAATACATCCTAATTTATATAGCACTTTCACAACATCTGCCGCTGTAACCAAGCACTTCACGTAATAGTCAGCATAGAGCAAAATAATAAACACAACAGTAACATAAAAACATGGACAGTGGTGCAATCTTAACAACTCTCCCCATATACTCTTTGATGTTGGCAGAAAAACACAAAGGTGAAAATTCAAAGCGTTCGAGAAGAACTTTGTGGCGAAGACTGTAAGCTGCTGATCTACCAGGAGGACAACACGGACCAGATCCTTGTCGCTGGACAATATGTTGAAGGTCAGACATAGAATTAATGATGATGATGAAGATCAATCTGATTAGAAGCGTGATTATAACCAAAGACATGCTTTTCCTATTTTGCAGATGACATTAAAGGCATGGTCAACAAGTTCAACAACGACAATATCAAAGACAAGGTAGGGAAACCGTTCAAATGCTGCTTTTTCAACTGTTGTTCATTTTGTATGTTTTGATTTGGCGGAGTAGGCCGGCGTAAAGGAGGCGGTTCCTCACTGGAGGAAGAATTCCAAAGTGGTGCTGGTTTCACTGTTGCTGACAGGGCTCCTGCTGGCTGCTCTGCTAGTCGCCGGTTATTACTTTAAGACTCACCGAAAAAATTCCAAAGGAGTTCGGCTGGTAAGTGGATCAAAGGACATAAACGTTTGTAGATTTATTTATTTAGTTATTTAGTTATTTATTTATTTAGTTATTTATTATCCATCATTTTTATTTAATTGTTTATTTATATAGTTGTTATCCATCTTATTTATTTATTTGTTTATTCATTCATTCATTTATTAGCCATCAATTTTGTATAGTTATTTATTTATTTATTTATTATCCATCATTTTTATTTACTTGTTTATTTAGATACTTTTTATCCATTTTATTTAGTTATTCATCCATCCATTTATTTAATTGTTTATTTATATAGTTATTATCCATCTTATTTATTTATTTATTCATTTGTTCATTTATTCATTCATTCATTTATTAGCCATCAATTTCTTATAGTTTTTTATTTATATAGTTATTGTCCGTTTTATTTATTTATGTATTTATTTATCTATTCATTATCCATCTTTTTTATTTAGTTGTTTATTTATATATTTATTATCCATCTTATTTATTTATTCATTCATTTATTTATTATCTATCAATTTTATATAGTTGTTTATTTTTATGTTTATTATCCATTTCATTCATTCATTCATTCATTCATTCATTATCCATCAATTTTTATATAGTTGTTTATGTATATATTTATTATCCATTTTCATTCATTCATTCATTCATTCATTTATTCATTCATTTATTATCCATCATGTCTTCATTTAGTTGTTTATTTATATGTTTGTTATCATCTTATTTATTTATTCATTTATTATCCATCGATTTTTATATAGTTGTTTATTTATATATTTGTTATCCATCATTAATTCATTCATTCATTCATTCATTCATTTATTGTAAATTAGCCTTCCAGATAAACGGTACATAAAGTTGTTGCGGAGCAGAAATGTCATGACATGACATGTTAAGTAGTCAATGTAAATCATTCAACCCTGGTATCGTCACCCCCCCAACTTACACACACACACACACACACACACACACACACACACACACACACACACACACACACACACACACACACACACACACACACACACACACACACACACACACGCGCGCGCGCGCGCGCACACACACACACACACACGTACAAAGACAAAAAATGTATGAAATATATGATGATGAATTGGGCCTTTAACAAAGATACGGAACACGAAACTAAAAATATGGCAGGCAAGTTTGGGAAAGCAGACATTACACATCTGGACAGGACATGTCTGGACACTACACGTTTGGACATTACATTGTCACAAGGGCGGACTTTTTAGGCATCCCAAAACACTGTCTTGGATAGCCATAAAAAATGGTGTCAACAGTATGGCAATTTAATATTGGACCACCAAAATCACAGCCAAAAACAAACCCGAGGCAGATGTTTTTTTAATTAATGTGTTAAAAGATTATGAATCACATTTATGATTAGCACATAGTCAGTTTATCATGACACAGTTTGACTCGGTTCATTTGAACCCCCTTTTTTTGTTCTTTTTAATTTCACCTCTTTCCACAAGGCTACACATGGTTTGAGTTCCCTTTTGACTCCCTTGCTATGACATCATCCATTCTAAAGAGTTACGGCCTCTCGAGTACGCCCATGTGACCGTGTTGATGGAACTGCTGCCTTTGTTCAAGGTCTCGGTTCCTCAACATCATCCCGGGTATCTTATATCATCCCGCGGAGATCTTCTCATACCATGAGCCATTCCTTAAAAATGAACGGCATCAGGAAGAGTTAGTGTGACGATTGCATGCTAGGGAGAATGCTTTGTTTACTTTGGGGTGACGCCTTCATGTTCAAAAATCCAGTCGCCCTTCACACGTTCTTGCCGGATTGTGTGTCTCATTTGAACAGGAAAATTAAACAGGTCGAGGTTACATGTTAGCTTGATGCACATTTTGAAAAAAAGGTTTTTTTTTTAACTTATTAACTGCCATTCACTAATTTATTCCTGAATTTGTTCAGGTTTTGGTTTGTCATGCTTGAATGCCTATAAAGCGCTGGCCATGGCCACTAGCAATGTTTTTCCCTTCCACAAGGGGGTAGAAGTTCCCTTTTATAATAATAATAATAATAATAATAATAATAATAATAATAATAATAATAATACATTTCATTTCTAAATGACTTTCAAAACTCCCAAGGTCACTTTACAGTCACAGGATAAGTTTTTTTCTGTGGGTGAGCAGCGGCAGCCACACGTGCCAGCGGTCACTCAACCTGGAAGTAACTGGGATAGAAAGCTAGCTAGCTAATAGATAGCTAACAGATATCTAGCTTGTCCTTCACTCAACCCGGAAATAACTCGGATCATGTAAATATATGACAATTAACTTAGAAATGACAATATTAAGGTCTGAAAATGATTTTTGACAACTAAAGAAATATACTAGTATTGACTATAAGGTGCAACTTCAATGAATGACATATTTAAAAAATGTTTCCATATATAAGATGTACCGCATTATAATGTGCACTTTCAACGAATGACATATTTAAAAAAACATTTTCTGTATATAAGTCAGACCGGTTTTGAAAGTTGATTATAAATATAATGTATTATTATTATTATTATTATTATTATTATTACTATTATTATGCGCAAAAAATTGATGACTTATAATGTGGAAAGTACAGTAAATGATATTTATTTTTTATCTGTTTGTTGTGTGCTTTCCACAGGCCGAGTCCTACCAGGTGGATGAAGAAAGCCAGGCCAATACGCTGGTATCCGTCGCCCCCTTGCCTCAGGAGCCCACCGACAAACCTGCCACTGCCAACGGTGAATCCCCACCAGAAAATGGGACCAATGCTGCCCCAACCACCAATGGGCACTCTGCCGCGGGCCCAACCCCAGTGGCTGACACAGAAATGTGAATTTCAACACTCCCTTAACCCAATATAACAATCAACCACTGGTTCATTCTATCCACATTCCCTGTTTGCTACCTTAAAGGCTTTCCAATTTCGGAAAGACACAATCGAGCAAAATCAACTGTCTTCTTCTGCTATCACAACTCCACCACGCAGAACAATGACAATTCTGTCAGTGAGGTTCATAATGACATGAATGACAATGCCTGTAATGTGAACATTTTGGAATACGGGGCCTTTCAAGAGGAGCTTGCATCCCGCGTACTTGGGAAATACACACAAAGGGGACTAATTTTGCTTTGTCGCCACTCTCTACCTTTTATTTTGGAAAGTCAAGTCATGTTAAAATCTCTTTTTTTCTTCAAACAAAAGGTCCAATGATAGCAGATAAACTAGGTTTAATAATCTTGTAAAAAAGGGTTTTGAGGCTTAATGTTGTTTTTTTGTATTTTTGTTTATTGCTGTGGAACTTTCTCTGTTAATGTTTTCATCGCTCCTCAACATGATCGTACACTTGTAAAAAAGTATTACGTGTACCACTTGCATTGTAGCAGGTAATAAATGGGATTCAATTATCTTTAACCAACCAGGATTTAACTACATCTGGTTTAATTAAAAAAAACGTTGAATTAACTCATTCTCTGCCATTCCCGAATTTATTCGGAAATTGAAAAGCATGACGTGGAGCACCATAATATCCAAATTTTTGATTTGTTGAGATTTTGATTTTCCTTGCGGGGGAGTGCAAATCAAGGTCTGGTCAGACCTCTGGCAATATTTTCCCTCCCACGAGGGGGCAGCATTGACCTTTTGTACAGCCGACCCCATTTCAAGCTCATATAACTCCAGAACCATATAATTTAGGAATTAACACTTTTTTTCTGAGCGAAGAAGAGAGTCTAAGGTTTCTTACGCTGCATTGAATGTTTATGTAGTCCTAAAACCAATATTCTGTGGGTTATGCAATGTGAGTAAAAATTACAAAAACCCTGGCATGGCAGTAATAATAATACATTTAATTTACAAGCGCCTTTCTGAACACTCAAGGACACTTTACAACAAAGACGTTTTTACACATTGTCTGGCAATGAATGAGTTAAAAAAAATCAATCAATAAAAGAATTAAAAAAAAAAGGTATTGTTGGCATTCTGATGAAAACTAAAATATTGAAGCAACCCGCTTGATGCATTTGGAATTAATGAAGAGACGATGCTATTAGGATATTTGTGAAAATCTTAATTAGCAAAAGTGTGTGTTTCCATGTACTTTTTTTAAAAAAATCGACATGATTGTGAAACTGTTGTTTGCTTTGTATTCTGAATAAAATGAAAAAGCACAAAATGCACACGATTATCGGTCAGCTAAACAATTATGTGAGTCCTGACCAAAAAGGGACCCCTGCTTTTTTAGGACCGGGAGTTTACACAGACGAATTTTGAAGATTGTGTCACCATCTGGTGGAGGTAATGTGCCATTACGGTTATGATATTAAAATCAAGGTGTCATCTGAAGATAAATTCCCTTCTATGTTCAACAAAACGTCTTTAAACGAACGCTGTGTTCAAATTATTCAATGCTTCATTTGCTAACGTTGGAGATAAATCAATTGGATTTGATGTTGGTTTAGGTTTGGAATCATTTGCGACCCTGCTTGATTCGTTGTTTCTATATGCGAAAACCATTTCAAGTATTTTCATTCGTCTTCTAGAATGGGCGTCCATATTAGGAACATTTGATAAGAACGTCTCGGTAAAGTTGGAATATGTAGTTGTTACGATTGTATGATTGTCGTTGTGTCGCGGATTCGGGAAATGAAGCAGCTGGCGGCCACTTTGCCACTCGTTTAGCACGGCTAGCTTGAAAACATCAATTTTTCTGAGCCATGTCTGCGTTATTTTGTCTTGAAGGTAAACTAATAATAATAATAATAATAATAATAATAATTGTGCTTGAGTACGGTAGTACCGATAAGTTTGGTAGAAGCACTACATGCACATTACATCGGTGGGAATACAATAAATGTTATCATTCGTTGTATGTCTCCAAATGATATTCCATGATTCTTTTGCATAATGTTGTTGGAACTATAAATATTTTTAAATAAAATCACAGCCAACATGGGGAAATTAATGTGAAATCGAAATCTGAGACAATATACTCTGAATCGATCTTAGTTGTGTTCATAATTTGAGAGCTTCACATGACAACATACGGGGAACTAAGTTTTTAAATACGCACGGATTCGTGTTTTCAGCAGAAAAAAGTATCAGTAACAATAGCTACGTAAAGTGGCTGTCACCCGGCTTTAGCCAAGAAGGCCAATCGTAACTCAATTCATGCAAAATTCCATTTTTTCCTTTCGGCTTTTCCCTTCAAGGGGTCGCCACACATGCAAAATTCCATACATTTGTAAAATTGGCTGTGTCCAAATTCACAACTGCGCCCTCCAAAGGTCGCGTTTTCGATAAACTCATCGTCACTTACGGCACAGCTCGCTCACACGTCATTTTAAAGTGCACATCAAAATCGCCACGATTTATTCAAAGAGTCGAACGATTTACGGCCGAAATGCGGCCTTCAAATGACGTAACCTGGTTATGTAAAAGCACTCGGAAACTGCGAGCACGACACAAGTGGAAGCTTTACGGTAAATCTGGCACCCTTGACCACGTGACTGCAATGTTGTTTGTAAACATGCGTCAGCCACATGTGATTCCGGCAATGACGACGTGTTTCTCGGAGCTCTCCACCAATCGTTGACCGGGGGAGTGTCTGTGGGCGGGTTGGAGGGTGTTAGCGCCATGGAAAATCGTTACTGTGGGATACGCCGCAGATAAACGTGCGCTCCGGGCCTTTGGTGGCGGCGAAGGGGACAACTGCGGCGGGCCGAATCCTCGCCGAACGGCGGGAGGGCCGACGACAAAGCAGCCGCTCCCGAGAAAGACAATCTCCGCTTTCAACACGTAAGTTATTTCTGTTATTAGAACGGGAAAGAGCGTCATCGCGCTGCGTAGTATCGCTCCGAGAATACCACTAAAAGTGGTTCCTTATGTTTGCGCGAAGTGCTCCCAATAAAAGCCTTGATGCGCTGCTGTTAAGTGCCCAAAATAAGATTCAAAATGAAATAATAATCTAATAAAATCAGTTGTCGTCGTAAAACCCTTGCGACGATATACAACCCCGTGGGTTTTTTTAAATAAGGGTTTTCTTTCGATTTGACAACAGGTAAACGAAACTGCGTCAGAAGAGCCCGGGTTGAGATCCGGTGGGAATTTCCGCCAAGGCGGCCGGAACGTAGCGACATCGCGTCAACTTGTGTACGCAACTCGGCGTTAAAACTTGACTCGGGGGGGGGGGGGGGGGGGGGGGGGGGTTCGCTAAGGATGAGAGAGCGATGTAAACAAAACGCGTGAAGGCAAAGCCCCAAAATAGGATGCTGCGCAAGAGATGGACAGTGCGTAGTAGAGCCCCGTCCGTGTTACGTGCTGAACAATGACAAAAACACCGAACGAATCGATACCCTCGTTTTTTCACTTTTAACCATTAAAGCACACACGTTAAATTCACTTGAAATGCGTTTGATCATTTGATGGCTAAACTAAGTGGGCGTGAGTGATGACGCACTTGGCGTCGCGTCTCAGGTGACAACAACATTTTGCTGCGTCACAAGCTGTCAGGAGGTCAACAATAAGCTTGCTCCTTTTTCGTGCGCACTTGATAGAATGAAATTTGTTGCGGCTCTCGAGCTCACGGGGGCGCTGCTGAGAAGCCCCCCCCCCCTCGATGTTGGCATTTGATAGCGGCATAGGATGAATAAACAGATGGGGACAGAACGATTGCAGATGCTCCTATTCAGAACGTATGAGTCAGTGGGTGAATCATATGCTTTGGGCAGACGCCACTACAAAAACATAATGGAATGTTACATTGAAGTCATGATATGAAGAAAAACATTGACAGAATCAGAATCATCTTGATTGTCCAAGTATGTCGAACACAAGGAATTTGTCTCCAGTAGAACATGCTGCACTAGTATCATAATAAAAAATACATGACAAATAAGTATGGAGGACACGGGTTGAGTGAATCAGAATCAGAAAACCTTTATTCATCCCACAATGGGGAAATTTGCATTCCACAGCAGCAATTTGAAAGGCTGAGCGCTTAGCTAGCTAGCTATTTGCTATCCATTTGCTATTTATTTTCTATTAGCTATCTGTTGTCTGTCTGGATGGCTATCTAGCGAGCTAACTATTAGCTGTCTGGCCTGCTGGATAGCTATCTAGCTGACTAGCTATTAGCTATATGGCAATCTAGCTATGTAGCTAGCTAGCTACTAGCCAGCTGGTTCGCTTTCTGTCTATTTGAGTTATTCCTGGTTGAGTGAACGCTGAACGCCTTGCTAGCTATCTATTTGCTATTATCTATTAGCCATCTGTTTTCTGTCTGTCTGGATGGTTATCTAGCTAGCTAGCTATCTGTCTGGCCCGCTGGATAGCTATCTAGCTGACTAGCTATTAGGTATATGGCTATCTAGCTATATATCAGCTAGCTGACTCGCTTTCTATCTATTTGAGTTATTCCGGGTTGAGTGAACGCTGGCGTGCTCGCGTGTATGCCACTGCTCACCCACAGAAAAACTGATCCTGTGACTGTAAAATGACCTTGAGAGTTTTGAAAGGTGCTTATAAAATGTATTATTATTATTCTTAATAAAGGCTAATCTAATTAAATTCCTTAATGTAAGTGGAACAACTGCGAGACAATGTGCAAAGTATCAGCAGAGAGTGGTTCAAATGAACACAGATGCAGCTACAATGATTAAAACGGGATGCTGTTGCACAGGGTTGCACAAAATAGCAAAGAGGCACTATACAGTTATAGTTTGGGTTACTGTTGAGAGAGTCAATGGTGACGGGGGAATTAAAAAAGCTGTTTATATGTCTGCTGGATTTGGATGGATCGGTAGCGCCTGCCTGAGTGGAGTCATTGGAAAAGATGGTGAGCAGGGTGTGGAGGGTTCAGTAGGATTTTCCGCGCCCTTGTCTTGATTCTTGCAGTGTGGAAGTCCTCAAGAGTGGGTAGGGCGGTGCCAATTATTTTTTTTCCCGCCGTCCTAACTGTTCAGTGAGGTCAAATTTTGTCCATTTTTGTGGCGGCCCCGAACCAAACCGTGATGAACGAACACAGGATTGATTCGATGGCTGCTGTGGAGTGATTTAAACCCAGGAATCTGTGAACTGCGTAAATAAAATGCTGTACTGCTAGCCCAATGTGCTACTATTTTTTAAAGCAAACAAACAAAAACAATTAAGAGCCACAAATGGCTTCTTGAGCACTCATGTTCTTGCCCTTTGTGACAATTTGCCACTTGTCTAGTGTATTTTTGATAAATAAGAAAAAGATACAGGACAGTATTTACTTCTTACAAGTTAGGCTCTCTTGAATATAGTTCACCTGTTGTAAAACCCCGAT
The DNA here is from genome assembly GCF_051943395.1 of Hippocampus bargibanti. Classification (NCBI taxonomy): domain Eukaryota; kingdom Metazoa; phylum Chordata; class Actinopteri; order Syngnathiformes; family Syngnathidae; genus Hippocampus; species Hippocampus bargibanti. Next base: position 13,836,330 of record NC_142745.1, read on the forward strand.
TTCCTATCTAGGGCTGCAATTTTCCCATTTACAATTGCTTGGTTGCTGACTACACTAACTTTTTTGAGGATGGTCCCCGAGGTGGGGAACTATGGTTAACTCTAGCCTTTGCCCAAAACAAGGGCAGGGTTAGCAATCAAAAGGGGATGACTAAAAGTCATATTTCATTCTTAATATGCGGTATAGGTGAACAACACTATGAAGTTTGGTTGGAACACACACACACACACCCATCCCACCTACACACACACACACACACACACACACACACACACACACACACACACACACACACACACACACACACACACACACACACACACACACACACACACACACACACACACACACACACACACACACACACACACACACACACGTCTCTCAAAGCTAATTAATTCTCGGATACGCAATTGGCTTGCGCCATTATTTCCAAGATTACAAAGTTTAGTTCAGAATTGAAAAAAGGGACTCACCTAGTAGGGCTTCATTAGTTTCTCATTTGTTTGTTTTGGAGAAGGTTCCAGGTGGCAGGTGTATTGATTAGTTCTTCATACTTAATCCACTTGGTTCATTTTGTCTTGGAAATTAATCCACTACGTGAAATAACGATTTCAATGTCAAAATAATGCGATGTAGACCCCTTTTACCATACTTTCCCTTGTCTCAACAGAGTCTGTAAACCCGATTTGAGGGCCGCCATCTTGCTTTTAATCGTTGGCCTTTGAACTGCAGTATCAACACATGGGCAGTAGAGGGCATACTAAACAAAGCGACGATGACATCAAGACTTCAACAACAGAACTTGATTACAAAAATGGATATTATTTAAGAATAATAATTTACTTTTTATTTACACAAACAATGATTAAAAAACAGCGATTCATAAAAAGAAACACAGATATAGAGGCTGCAACAAAGTTTGAATATGAACACTACAAATATGAAAACAAGAAAACAAACATAAAAAATAGTTAAAATGGCGAATAAAATAGTATATTTTAAGATTGAAACATTTCTTGAGAATTCCATAGAATAAGATCTCATCATTTTAAGAGTTCCCTATAATTTCTTGAACTGTTAACGGCAAAGCACTAAATTTCAATCAATAAGATTCATAATGGATTTTACTGATGGAATATAAATAATATTGCTCCCCATTTATCTCTCTTAGTTTCTGAAACAATTAATTTCCCTCCCGATGATGTTACTAGCTTTATCAGTGCAATTTTTGAGCCAAAACGTTGTATTCCACCGCTGATTATGATGGCATGTGTTATGGTTGATTGTCCTTTTAGGGGTGGAAATGGAATCCCAATATAGGTTAATTCTAATCGTTATCCAGAAATAGACTTTTCATTATCTAGGACAGGGGTGTCCAAAGTCGGTCCTCGAGGGCCGCTGTCCTGCCTGTTTTGCAGCTCTCCCAGGAGCAACACACCTGATTCAAATGATCAGCTCATCAGCCAGCTCTGAAGCAGCATCCAAATGGTCCTGATCATTTGAATCAGGTGCGTTGCTCCTGGGAGAGCTGGAAGACAGGCAGCACGGCGGCCCTCGAGGACCGACTTTGGACACCCCTGATCTAGGAGGTGCGATAGAATACCATTTTCTATCTGCATATCTTCACTTTTAACTCACTCGCTGCCAGATATGTGCAAAAATGCCAATACCAGGGGTTTTGTCATTGTCACTTAAATTCCAGGACCCACAGAATATTGAGTTTTAAGACTACATAAACATCCAATGCAGCGTAAGAAACCTTACTCTCTTCTTTCATCAGGGAAAAAAAGAATTAATTGCTAAATTAGATGGGTCTGGAGTTATATGAGTTTGAAATTTGGTCAGCTGTCCAAAATACAACGTAATACATTCATATTGGTTTATATAGCGCTTTAACAACAGCTGAAGCTGGAACAAAGTGCTAACATGCTCCCTTGTGGAAGCATGTAATGCAGAAACACATTAGCCCGATGAGTTTGCCCACGCCTGATAGATTAGGAGCTCTAATCTGTAAAAGGATTAACTACCGACTAAATCTTTGGGATGCAAACCATCCACACCGATTCGAGTTTGACTCACTTTGTTGATAATACAACAGCACCATTTTGATTTATTTGGATGGATTTTGCATCTCAAATTCAGGACGGCATAAGAAGAGAAGATGAGGAAGAGGCACTGTTGCCTTAAAAAAACACTGATATATCACATTGAATTTTGGACAGCTGCCCTCATTTATTTTGTTTCTTATGCTGCATTGAATGCTTATGTAATCCTAAAACTCAATATTCTGTGGATCCTGCAATTCGAGTGACAATGACGAAAACCCTGGCACTAGAGTGGACACATTTTTTGCACATCTGGCAGTGAATGAGTTAATATTGTTGTTTCTTAAGGTGATTTAGGCACTAAATACAGAACACGATTGACATTTAATTTCTGCAGTTTATATTCTAATGTAAACTTGAGTGTAAAAAAATCTCAATGGGTAAAATGAATGTAATTAATTAAATGAATTTAAAAAGACATGATGTTATGTTACTAACTAACCAACTAATTAACGAACTAACCATCTCTCTAATTAACCAACCAACCATCTCTCTCTCTCTCTATATATATATATATATATATATATATATATATATATATATATATATATATATATATATATATATATATATATATATATATATATATATATATATATATATATATAAACTTTTATTCATTAAAAAAAAACTATTTTCATTCACTGAAGGTGCACCTTTTATATATGGAATAAGTTTGAAAATACACCATTTCGTGGTGGTGCATCTGATACTCCAGTGCGCCCGGAAAATACGGTAGTTTGTTCAGGTGCAGCATTGAGTAAACTATTACAAGATTTCATGAAGTTATCCTTTTGCTTTCTGTTATGCAAAGTGGCAATTTATCCCGAATAATAGACAAGTGAATCCATTTCATAGATTACGATGATGATCATGATGAATTATATAAACTACAATTTGTCATTTGTGATACATGTGCGACAAAACAATCAAATATTTGGCTGCATTCATTTTCACTGAATCTCATCATTCTGCCCAATCGAATGCTTGTCGCAAAAGTAAAAAGATAAACAATGTTTCCAAAACTAGAAAAAGCCTAATTATGCTTTCCTTGCAGATGATGATGACCTTCGGACTCACCCAGAAGAGGCTTCCTCCCCAGGGAACCGGTTTCAGATGGTGTTTTAGAGTATAAAATCCAATCTAGCACCATTTGAAATCGGTGTTCTTGAATAGGAACAACTTCAAGAGACACCAACGACATTGGCGCCTCATTCCCCAAAAATGTTGCAGCCTCACCAAGGATGACCGTTTTCATCTGGTGTTCAGAGTTGCCATCATGTCTAGCACCATTTGAAATCGGTTACAATGGAGAGGGAAGCTCCATGCAGCTTTGTTGCTGCGCTGCCCAAATACGCCAGCAGGTGGCAACAATGTGACATCATGAACGCAATGTTCATGCGTGGAGTCATTTTGTTCTGTGCTGGCCTAAATATATCTGAATCACAGACGAATGCAAATTATATTTTGTCCATGAAGTCTTAATAAATAATTCCATATTGTCTTTCAGCTTCCTTTCTTTACTTTTACGCTTTTGCACTGCTTCCAGTGTTGCACTGCTACTGTCCATTTAACTTCACCGTTTTAGGATTTTTTTCAAAATCGCTGAATTTTCACATTTACCGTTCAAATACTAAGTAGAGACGGGCGGTGACGTCATTGATGACGTCAGTGCCTCACCAGCCATGAACCTCACCGCGCACGTCACTGTGTCACGCAACATTAGTCTGATTTTTAAAACGAAGAAAATGTAAAAAAACAAGACATTTTTCTCCGAATTGGATGTATAAATAAACAATGAAAGCATTTTTATGTCTGATTTACTACTAATTGACACTTTTGTAACGCTCACATTATTTTATCGCGCACCACGCAGTCGTGGTGCGCGATAAAATAATGTGAGTATGTATGTACGCCCTATGTACGGCAGTCTGAAAATCTCCCCATTTATGATTTCTGAAACTTAACATGTATGGCTATGCTAGAAAGCTTGTTTTTATTAATAATTGTATAGCATAATCACTACTATCTGTCGCTAGCTAGCTATTAGCGATCTATTAGCTCTAGCTACCCATTAGCTAGCATTAGCTTTAGCTAGCTATCTATTAGCTATGTAGCTAGTTTGCTGTCTATTTGAGTTTCTTCCGGAATGAGTGAACGCTGGCGCGTGTGGCTGCCGCTGCTCACCCAAACTTATCATGTGATTGTAAAGTGACCTTCAGAGTTTTGAAAGACGGTTATAAATGAAATGTATTATTATTGTTCCACGTTATGTTTAAGTTAAACACTAAATACTACAACAACATACTAAAGTATGAATCACTACAAGTAACTCAACAGTTAGTCTGATTTGTTTTCTTATGTATTTTTCTATTAACAATCAACCACTGACACGATGTTGATTCATTATGAATGTACCTCTGGAGAGTTGTATTTTTAAAACAAACTCCCCAAAATAGGGAACAGTGACAGATGATGCGGTGATTCTATAAATTTCGGCTGTTTTCATACTCTCGTGAATCACTTTCCACATGCTAACTACTCCCAGGCAAAATCCCTTTTTCCACTCGCCCAAACATTGTCCAGATTCAGGCATCCGTCGCAGGTTCATAACCGATTTTCTCGGCTTGCTAACATCCTTCGAATCACACTGATGCCCATGTCAAACCTTACAGACCAGCTACTAGTGCATACTGCAGAGTACATACGGTAGACTCAGAGAAAAATCTACGCCCCTAGCTTATTCTTTGTTTATATGAAGAAGAAAAAAACCAGCGCAGAAACTTGAGGCCCTACGCCGTCGCCACATCAACACGAAACCAACTCGCAAAAGCCTCACCTCAAAGCCAGTGTGAGTCACAGGGAGTTCCTCCATCAAGCATGACAACCCAACATGTTACAGTCAGACTTTCCTTTCTTGGCTTTCAGGGAAAAAAATACAACTTATAAATAAGTTTCTAGTGAATTTCATGTACACACGGGCTAGGAATAAATTACCGTATTTTCTGGAATATAAGGCACACCTTCAACGAATGGATTGGATGTACCTTTATTCGTCTCGCAGTGGAGAAATGTACACTTCATAACGGCAAAGTTATGAAAGGAAGAGGAAAGGAAAGAAAGAAGTAGAAAAACAAAATACAGGAGCTGCTGGAAAGGCAGCCACTGTCGCGGTGACATCTTGAAGTAAAAAAAAAACCTCAATAACATATGACAACACAAAGACACAGTCATTCATTCTTCAGCACTTGCTGTACCCTCTTTGTGACATGAAGCTGTTCTAGATGAAAGAGAGGATCAAAGCGTCCTTTTCAGCAGTGGATCAGGGACGTCATGGTGGAATGTGCACATCTAGTACAAGCTAAATAAATGTATGACATATTAAAAAACATTTTCCATACATAAGGTGCACCGCATTATAAAGGGCACCTTCAATGAATGACATGTTTTAAAACGTTTACAATACATAAGGCATGATGAGGCGCATGGTCAGTTTTTGTTTTGTCAGTTTAATTAAGTCGATTGATATATCTAATTTGCCTTTGAGGGTCACTTAAAATTATGCATCTGTCCGCCGGGCTTTGATTTTCACCTGGCCTTTATGAATCATTCAATCTTTTCTGTGTTGTGGCGAATTTAAAGGATGACCGACACATTTTTTTTGTTTGCTAACTGACATCAGAAAAAACGTTTTATAGCATCTAAAATACCCAAAACATGCAGGCTGATATTTTTAGGCAAATGAAAAACACCAATAAAAATGACTTAAAGTGTCCAAAAACTGCCACAAATCAGCTCGAAACTGGGGATTTTCAAAAGGTCCCGCCCCCAGTTTGTGACGTCACACCAGGTCATCTTGCCTTGCTCAAGAAACAAAACAATGGGTTCACGGAGTTCAGATTCGGAGAAGATGCTTTCTTGTTACTCATCCAGTTCTGAATATGATTCAAATAGTTCTGAAGAGGAAATCATAAATGTGTGCAATCGATTAAAGGAGTCCTCCCATATCAATTCGAGTCGTCAATGACACCAATGTAGTGTCCCAGAAAATGCACAAGATGGCACCCAAGCTCCATTGGAAATAGGCTGATTTGTCTGCTGGGAATTTGTGTCAGCGAGTGTCAAATAGTAGTCTTGGTGCAACACACAACGATTCATCATCGCGTTATTTATGTGTTTTCTTTCTAATTTCGCCATCAACACGGATCAACACGAAGTTTTCAGACCATACAAAGTACCGCAAAATGCATTGTGTGTCGCTTTCTCGGTCAGTGATGATAGCTACCGTGATGTCACGGTAGCTATCGTCACCAACTCAAAAACAAGACTTCCTGAATAGCTATATATATATATATATATATATATATATATATATATATATCTTTGTAAAATATGCTCAGTAGAAGTCATTTGAAGTGATTTTACAAATTATGGACACAACTTGTTCGGAGGCGTCAGTTGTCCTTTAAGAGACATCCAATAGTTTCACTGAAGAGAGACTTTTAAAAAAAATCTGGTGGTGTTTAGCTCCTGCCAGATTGTGTCTGCGGTGAGTATCCACATTTAAGACCAAAGTCTGGCGGGTGGAATGTGTCCAAACATGTGTCAGGATAGGGTGTAGGCTCGCCGTCGAAAAGCCTGTGACGCAATGAGAAGGCGACTCCGGTTGATACTGACAAATGAGGCAATAAGTTCTTATTCCAGTTGTCAATCACAATCACTTCCTGTTTAGAGCTCTCATCCCTACAGAGTCTGCTGTGGGTTTTGCCAACATCCTTGCCCTCCACCGCTTTCATCCACAGGTTTCAAGTGTAGGGTTTCAATTATTTCTTAATGGGACTTGGCACAGTGTGGTTTTTAGCGGAACAACAACCACACAAGATCACATGGAGGTTGTCCTCGCAGCTGCTACTTAGCAATGGGGCAAACTACTTATTAGTGGCATCTTTTAAATTGCAGCTTTTGCAACTCATTGGAAATAAATGAACGGCTGCCTCCCGATGTTTTCCAACAAATGCCCCCCACCCGCCCCCGTCCTTCTTTGGGTGGGGTTTATTGATGGCTGCTCGCTTCCAAGCCAAAACATTCCCAAATCCTTCTGGCGCAACACACAGATTAATGCATATTTTGTCAGTGATGCTATTTTCTTTCTGTGTAAGATTTCAGGAAAAAAAACATATGCTTGTTTTATTAAAAATAAAAAAACTAATACATACAGATAGAAACGTATCATTAATAATACATTTCAAAACTCTCAAGGACACTTTACAACAACAATAATAACATATAACAATATTAATATAGTTATTGTTGCTGAAAAGTGCCCTTGAGAGTTTTCCAAGAACATCACAGTGTGTGATGTATTTTATGCATTTTTTGTATAATTAGCTAGTCAGTATTTGTGTGGAGGCAAATGTATTTATAAATATTTATTTAAAAAATACAAAAAAAAGATCAAAAGAAATATCAAACGTCCAGGGAAACGCAAAGGCCTAAACTAAGAGAGAAACCATTTGCCACAATTGGAACCATGACTGTATTAGCATGACTGTATTAGCATGATTGTATTGGCATGACTCTATTAGCATAACTGTATCAGCATGACTGTGTTAGCATGACTAACAGCTGCTACAATATACTGAACAACTGAACAGAGCATGGCAGTTAATACAAACAGAGTAAACAATGAATTACACCTGAACAACGTACAAGTGGGTGTTGGGAGAGGATTTGTTGACACAAGAAACGGCGCTGACGAGAACACACAGTGACTAAATCGAATCGAGACACAGACAAGGCACATCACGAACGAAGATATACAGACGCTCCCCTACTTACAAACGAGATACGTTCCGAGCGGTCGTTCGTAAGGTGAATTTGATCTTAAGTTGCTTCAGTGCTATATTTTGTAAGTCAAACACTGAATGGGGAAGTATAAAACAAAGATAACACTCGTAAAATAAATTCACACCTACTGTAGTACGACGACATATATCCTTGGGTCTTCAGTAAGCCATTACTGAAGCTGCTGGCACGTCATGACCGAATGACGTGCCATTACCTTTTGTTATGAATCGCCATTCGCGTGTCCCTCGTGCGTTAACTGGCACGAGGGAATTTTCTCCCCGCCCACATACTCGACACAGCCAATCGTAACCAAGCTCGGCAGATCGGGGCCTGAATCGTTTGCCAAAACGTCACCATAACCTGGCGTTGATTGGTCAGCCTTGATGTCCGTCGCGTAAACATCCAGCCATTGAAACATCTGCCGTGTGTGCGTGCGTTTGCGTGAAGCACAGTACGCAGCCAATTGCAAGCGATATCAGCCGGAAAAAGGCGCGCAATACAAAGTCTCACTTACAGCATTTTTGTACGCACATTTTTCGACATACATACTGTCCCTGCAAAAACGTTCGTATGTATCGTAATGTCGTAACTCCAATGTTCATAAGTTAGAGTGTCTGTACTATGGACGCAATCTGTCACAACCTAATAATAATACATTTCATTTATAAGCACCTTTCAAAACTTTCAAGGAAACTTTACAGTAAACCCCTCAATCCGCTATCTATTCAAACATATAAAAACCTACAATCAACTTATTGGACGAAAGCACAGAACTTGGAAGATAACAGGACGCTACTCTGTAGGTACTTAGTACTAAGACTTTAATTGTCAAGCAGACTAATAGCTAATCACTACGTGGCCTGAACACATTTTTACACTTACAATTATTTTGCCAATAAATACGTTTTTATCTAGTTATTAAATTAGCATATGTGGTTCCGGGGGGTTTGGGGGGCTTGGTACATCTGCCTCAGTCATAAATAATAAGTGAACCACTTTCTGCATTCTTTGCCATGAAGTGCTGCATTATCCACGGCAGCCCAGCAAAGGGGAGACCTCACAATGAAGGGCAGGAGGACCACGCAAAAGGCAAAGAATGCAGCTGATTGTGTCTTTTATCAGCTGCCGCCAACGTGTTCGCCGCCGGCTAACTGAACCGCATTGTCAAAGGGGCCTCATCCACACCCGTTTTCTCACGCTTAAAAAGCCTTTTCTTTGTCAAACTGCACATTTGATTCATAAGAACATATGGTACATTTATTTCAGTTATCAATCTAAAAAAATACATTAAAAATACTTCGGTAGCAGTGAATAATGACAATGTTGTGATAAATATACAATATACGTAATTAAAAAAAAAGTGCTTGGTCAGTGCACTGTTATTGGACTGGCGACATATTGACTCAACAAAATGGCCTGCAAGTGGAAGTGCAATATTATTTTTCAATTTGTTTCCATTTTCCCCTTCAGAGGGATTGCTCCAGTGTGTGGGCACATCCTTCCTGGCCTCCCAGATGCTTTGCAGCAGATAGGCATTCTTCCAGCTGGAGGTAAAAAAAAAAAGAAGTGAAAAATTCCTTTTCTGTTCAAGTGTTTATGAAATCGAATGTTTTTCACACACTGGAACGGACTGTTACCTTTGAGTGGAGTCGGCCTTCTAGAAGTTTTGGAAGAGTAAGAAGTTGGACTTGGTGTTTTCTCGAGTGTCATATGAACTACAAGGTCACAAATGCAGACATCACATGAACATAAACAAAACGGACTTACAGTGATAACTCGGTTTACGAACCCCTTGGCTTACGAACTTTTCGGTTTACAAACGTTACATTTATGAACATTTTACCTTGGCATACGATTTTTTTTCGTACATGGAGCTGCCTCAATGAGTGATGTATCGTTCGCGAACGAGCCCGTTGTGCTAACAAAAAAATGGCAGCCGACTGTTTTTGTCCTCTATTCCCCGCCCCCAGTCTTCAGTTTAAGCCACGTGATTGGTCAAGAACGCAGCAGTGAGCGGGGGGGGGGTGGTTTAAACATTAAAGAGACAGGCAGACGACAGTGAGAAAGTTTCAACTTTGATGGTCCAAGGTTAAAATATCCCATCAGTCAGGCTCCACAAACAACCCTCACAAGTACACTTGATGCAAAAAGCTATCAACCCAGCGAAACAGAACACAATTGATGAGGAACTAGATTAAATTATCACAGAGAAAGCGCCTGCAAGGGATCATTCCTCAAGATGGTGAAAGAAGGTTACGTTCCTCATCAAGTGTTTAATGCTGATGAAACCGGCCACTCCATTCCATCAAGCCATCAATGACCATCACAAAGGTCAATAAAACCACTTTATTATATAGTACAGTTTATTTCTTTAATTATTATACCATAGCACGTTTATTATACATAAATAATGTACATTTTGTGTAGTTTTAAGGCTTAGATAATTAGAAAGTAAAACATTGTTTTATGGGGTTTGCTGGGAACTAATTATTCTCATTTTAATGGTTTCTTATGGGAAATTTTTTTTTGGGATAGACACTTTTCGCCTTACACACTGTCTGGGATCCAATTAAGTTTGTAAGCCAAGGTATCACTGTACTGCTTTTTACATGACAAATATGATTTGTTCGTTTTAGGGTTAAGACAGCATAACCCTCCCAAAAAATGTATCGTATTTTCCGGTGTTTAAGGCGCACCGAAGTATAAGGCGCACCCCCAATGAATGGTGTCTTTTCAAACCTTTTCCATCGGACTAGAAGGCGCACCTTCAAAATCAGAATCAGAAAGCCTTTTATAGTACCACAATGGAGAAATTTGCAATGAATGAAAAGTTTTCCAAATATAATAAATATATAAAAGTTTTCCAAATAAAAGACACAATACATTATAAGGCGCGCCAGTCTACTAGGGTTACGGACTACTTCTACGTTGATGGAGTCGGTGGCTGCTGACAGTACTTGCTCTTGGGGCTCAATATTACTTCACATATAAGGCGCATCTGCGTATAAGGCACAGGGTCATCTTTTGAAGATAATCAAGGCTTTTGGGTGCATCTTATACACCAGAAAATACGGTGACTCTTTCAATTTTCAGTGCGCAATTGAAGGGAAAAGCCGAAAGGAAAAGAAGAAGAATTAGCTGAGTGTATTACGATGAAAATGAACACGTTTTCTGCCTTCCAAATGCTGGAAATGTATTCATGGCCAGACTTGCATT